>NW_025745861.1:133411-220911 GCF_021184085.1 Oncorhynchus gorbuscha | reverse complement strand
CCCCTCTTTACAGCCTCCCCCTATTTCCCCCCTCTTTTACAGCCTTCCCCACTCTTTCCCCCTCTTTTACAGCCTTCCCCCTCTCCCCCCCCCTTTTACAGCCTCCCCCTCTTTCCCCCTGTTTTACAGCCTTCTCCCCCTCTTTTACAGCATTCCCCCTCTTTTACAGCCTCTTTTACAGCCTCCCCCTCTCCCCCTCTTTTACAGCCTCCCCCCTCTTTCCCCCTGTTTTACAGCCTTCTCCCCCTCTTTACAGCCTTCCCCCTCTTTTACAGCCTTCCCCCTCTTTTACAGCCTTCCCCCCTCTTTTACAGCCTTCCCCCCTCTTTTACAGCCTCCCCCTCTCCCCCCTCTTTTACAGCCTCCCCCTCTTTCCCTCCCTCTTTTTTACAGCCTTCCCCCTCTTTCCCTCCCTCTTTCCATCCTTCGCTCCCTCTGTCCTTCCTTCCTTCCTTACCTCCTTCCTTCCTCAGCTAGAGTTTATATTGTAGGTTTTAACATGATTGTGTTTCATATGTTTCAACCTCTGAGTTATTTATACTGAGACTCAGAGGACTACCAGGAAGTAAGAAAACACTAGAGTTATTTATACTGAGACTCAGAGAACTACCAGGAAGTAAGAAAACACTAGAGTTATTTATACTGAGACTCAGAGGACTACCAGGAAGTAAGAAAACACTAGAGTTATTTATACTGAGACTCAGAGGACTACCAGGAAGTAAGAAAACACTAGAGTTATTTATACTGAGACTCAGAGAACTACCAGGTAGTAAGAAAACACTAGAGTTATTTATACTGAGACTCAGAGGACTACCAGGAAGTAAGAAAACACTAGAGTTATTTATACTGAGACTCAGAGAACTACCAGGTAGTAAGAAAACACTAGAGTTATTTATACTGAGACTCAGAGAACTTGTTATGCAGGTGAGTGAGGACCCAAAAGCGACTTAACAGAAACAGAGTTTATTCAAGTCCAAACAGAAAATAACAAATCCAGAATCCTTAACAGGAAATGTCCAAACGGGGATAACAGAAATCCTCTAGTTTGTAGAGGGGAATAACAGGATAAGCGGCCACAGACTGCAGGTCCCTTCAGGTAGGCGCATGGCCGTAGCTGACAGAGACACCTGCTCACACGCAGCATCTGATGAAGGCAAAAACACGACAGGACGGAACAAGAACACAGCACAGCAAACAAGGATCCGACAAGGACAGAAGCAGAAACAGAGAGAGAAATAGAGACTTAATCAGAGGGCAAAATAGGGGACAGGTGTGAAAGAGAAAACGAGGTCGTTAGGAAAATGAGGAACAGCTGGGAGCAGGAACGGAACGATAGAGAGAGAGGATAGAGAGAGGGAAAGAAACCTAATAAGACCAGCAGGGGGAAACGAATAGAAGAGAAAGCACAGGGACAAGACATGACAATATATGACAATACATGACAGTACCCCCCAACTCACCGAGCGCCTCCTGGCGCACTCGAGGAGGAACCCTGGCGGCAACTGAGGAAATCATCGATCAACGAACGGTCCAGCACGTCCCGAGATGGAACCCAACTCCTCTCCTCAGGACCGTACCCCTCCCAATCCACTAAGTACTGGTGACCACGTCCCCGAGAACGCATGTCCATAATCTTCCGGACCCTGTAGATAGGTGCGCCCTCGACAAGGACGGGGGAGACGAACGGAGGCGCGAAGAAAAGGCTTGACACAGGAGACATGGAAGACTGGGTGGACGCGACGAAGATGTCGCGGAAGAAGAAGTCGCACTGCGACAGGATTAACGACCTGAGAAATACGGAACGGACCAATGAACCGCGGGGTCAACTTGCGAGAAGCTGTCGTAAGGGGAAGGTTACGAGTGGAAAGCCATACTCTCTGACCGCGACAATACCTAGGACTCTTAGTCCTACGCTTATTGGCGGCTCTCACAGTCTGCGCCCTATAACGGCAAAGTGCAGACCTGACCCTCCTCCAGGTGCGCTCACAACGTTGGACAAAAGCCTGAGCGGAGGGAACGCTGGACTCGGCGAGCTGGGACGAGAACAGAGGGGCTGGTACCCAAGGCTACTCTGAAAAGGAGATAGCCCGGTCGCAGACGAAGGAAGCGAGTTGTGAGCGTATTCTGCCCAGGGGAGCTGTTCTGCCCAAGACGCAGGGTTTCGAAAGAAAGACTGCGTAAGATGCGACCAATAGTCTGATTGGCCCGTTCTGCTTGACCGTTAGACTGGGGATGAAAACCGGAAGAGAGACTGACGGAAGCCCCAATCAAACGACAAAACTCCCTCCAAAACTGAGACGTGAATTGCGGACCTCTGTCCGAAACGGCGTCTAACGGAAGGCCATGAATTCTGAACACATTCTCAATGATGATTTGTGCCGTCTCTTTAGCGGAAGGAAGCTTAGCGAGGGGAATAAAATGAGCCGCCTTAGAAAACCTATCGACAACCGTTAGAATAACAGTCTTCCCAGCTGACGAAGGCAGACCGGTAATAAAGTCTAAGGCGATGTGAGACCATGGTCGAGAAGGAATGGGAAGCGGATAATTTTGCACGCCCACTTTTTCAGTTTTTGATTTGTTAAAAAGGTTTGAAATATCCAATAAATGTCGTTCCACTTCATGATTGTGTCCCACTTGTTGTTGATTCTTCACAAAAAATACAGTTTTATATCTTTATGTTTGAAGCCTGAAATGTGGCAAAAGGTCACAAAGTTCAAGGGGGCCGAATACTTTCGCAAGGCACTGTATGTTTCTCACTATCTTTAACCATGGAGAGAGTTTTAAAATGTTACTAAACACAAGTCAACCATGCGCTCTAGACTAGTTTCCATAGTGACTGTGCAGCAGCCTGAACATTTGACTTCCCTACATTCAGTGGCTAGCTACACTACAAATATAATCGTACCGCGTTTCCGTGAAGCAATCGTAGTGACAGTCCCACCACAACAAACCCAAGAGTTTCCTGATAAGCAAAGGTTAGTGTATGTTTCATTTCATTGTGTATTAGAAACACATTTTGAGATCGTTGTGAGGGGATTTCACCAGTGGTTGAATGGGGAATTGGTCTTGCCGGGAAAATGTTGTCCGAGGTTTCAACAGTAAACAAGGGGGGCGGGGCTTAGAGGGTTAGAGGTTCCAAGCCCATTCTATTCATTCTATTTCTATGTGTGCTGATGCTGCAGGGAGGGAGGTGTTGTCTCGGCAACCGAAGACTTTGCTTGTTTCAGCAAGGAGCAACAAGTTACATCAAGTTATCGCAGAAACGGACTCAACCACAATAGTGCCTGGTCATCCCGTCTTCAGTCAGCTGTTCGTTCCTTATTCTTTTTACGGTTATGACGGTTATTTCATTTATTCATGACGCTCTTCATCCATAACCTCCAGCCCTAATGGCATATCAGTGTCTGGAAGGAAGTGACATTGTATGTTGTTCGATGTCTTGCCTCTCTAAGTCACTCTTGAAAGACACCTCTGTTCTTAACCACTCCTACTACTGATGAGGCAGGTCTCATCTTGTTTGGGTCTTCTCAGAGCTTATTGGGGAGACATTTCTAGGCACCTCATCACATCTTCCCCACAGCTGTGTTCATACAGCACCTGTTTTCAGTACATGATGAATCCATTGACACAATCTATAAGTGGTTGGCTGTATTTGTGTAGAATCACATATATTTATGTTTTTGAATTGGTAGAAACAGTATTGCGGAAAATGTTTGATAGAAAATGTTTGATTAGGAAAATAAAAAAGTATGAATCATACCAATCAGTAGAGATAAGTGGTGTTTTGGTGTCCCAGGGTCATATTCACTATGCACCAAACAGAACATAACAGACTGCAACACAGAGGATGTGTCCAATAAGAAACACTCGTTTTTCATTTTTCTGCTGCAAAAGGTTTTGCTACGGTGTGCACTAATGAATACGTCCCAGCATTGTGTGTGTGTGTGTGTGTGGCTGTGTGCTGAAACAGAACACTGGTTCTTTGTTGTTCCATCCAGGCTATAGCCCAGAACTCTGAACTGAGAGAGCGGCTGAGCAACATTCACGCTGAGTCCAGCTGCGTCCCAGAACCCTCCACTGGGCTCATAAACCTCTCTGGTCCCCTACAGGTGGGTGTGGGACGTGCATGGTGACGTGCATGATGACACACCCTCCCTCCCACATCAGCATCATCAGGTTTACAAAATTCCGCTAACGTGTCAGAGGATTCTGGATTCCAGAGGATTCTGGATTCTAGAGAATTCTGGATTCCAGAGGATTCTGGATTCTAGAGGATTCTGGATTTTATGCATATTCCCTCCCAATTCTAGGAATCTAAACGGTGATTTCTGGAAAAACCTAGAAACTTAACAGACTTTTCCAACCGTGATCATCATCATTATTATCCAGTGAGAACAGGCTATATGATTAGAAAGCATCTGCTGGCCTTAGTCCCAATACAACAGGTGTTGTCCCACTCACTGCTTGTTCAGCCCCTCTGTAATGATGAGCGGTTATCATCACAACATCTCCTTAGTTGTTACAGAGTAACAGGTTCAGCAGTGTTTTCTACTCCTAACTGTTACAATATGGATGCTTAGTGTTGACAGCTCCAACTCCTACTTATCAAGCTGAGTGTTGAGACAACAACTGATTAGACTGAAGGGATTGTTAGTTGTAAACACCTCTCCTTCTGTTCAGAGTCAGTTGTTATCCTTAAGAGCTCGCACACACACACACACACACACACACACACACACACACACACACACACACACACACACACACACACACACACACACACACACACACACACACACACACACACACACACACACACACACACACACACACACACACACACAGGGAATCAGAGTCCATTGGTACCCTCCGGAGCTCACTGTTGTGTTTATTGAATCAGATCTGATGATAGGGTACAGCTTGATCCTGTTGATCACATCCCTGGATGCTTCCAATACTCACACACACTCACATGCCCACACACACACACATTCCCACACACACACACATGCCCACACACACACGCACATGCACACATACAAAACAAACACACACACACAGTTAGTGATTCTGTTATTGCCAGAGGAGTTTCCTCAGAGGAAGGCTTCCCTGTTTCCTCATCATTAATTGGTCCACAGAGGCATGAGGGAATCAACAAGTAGGCCTAATGCACTGTCTGGGTCCCCCTCTGGGTCCGGGTCAACAGTACTGTCTGGGTCCCCTTCTGGGCCCTGGTCAACAGTACTGCCTGGGTCCTGGTCAACAGTACTGTCTGGGTCCCCCTCTGGGCCCTGGTCAACAGTACTGTCTGGGTCCTGGTCAACAGTACTGTCTGGGTCCCCCTCTGGGCCCTGGTCAACAGTACTGCCCTATAACAGGAATAAGGTACATTTGAGACACAACCTTTATGTGTGTTCAATTCACACAGTGTGTTCAATTCACACAGTGTGTTCAATTCACACAGTGTGTTCAATTCACACACTTCTTTGGAAATGTACATGTTTAATCATGGTTTATTGTTTCAGACAGTAACAGGAGAATGAGTTCAAATTAATCTAAGCCTAAACCTAGCTGAATTAATCTGAGCCTAAACCTAAATTAATTAATCTAAGCCTAAACCTAACTGACATTATGTTCTCCTCTTATTAGAAGCAAGACTCCACCGATGGATCCCACCCCCTAGTTCACCAGGCGTCCAATGAGAGCAGAGCATCCATCACAGAGTCTCTATCAGAGTTCTTCGATGCTCAGGAGGTTCTACTGTCTGCCAGCTCCTCAGAAAACGAGGTCAGTGTCTGACCTCGCTGCTCTCTCTCTGCTGTTGAAACCAGTCAATACTGGAGGAGGAGAGGAGGAGGGAGCGGGAGGAGGAAGGAGGGGTGGAGGGATAGGAGGACAGGGAGGGAGGGAGGGGGAGGAGAAGGAGGAAGAGGAGCAAGGGGAGGCTATGAGGAGGAGAGGGAGGATGAGGATAGAGGAGGGAGGGGGATGAGGAGGGAGGGGAATGAGGAGGGAGGGGGATGAGGAAAATGAGGAGGGAGGAGGAGGAGAGAGGATGAGGAGGAGAGGGAGGAAGATGAGGATAGAGGAGGAGGGAGGAAGATGAGGATAGAGGAGGAGGGAGGATGAGGATAGAGGAGGGAGGGGGATGAGGAGGGAGGGGAATGAGGAGGGAGGGGAATGAGGAGGGAGGGTATTGAGGAGCGAGGGGAATGAGGAGGGAGGGTATTGAGGAGCGAGGGCGATGAGGAGAGAGAGGAAGGAGGGGGATGAGGAGGGAGGAGGAGAGAGAGAGGAGGGAGGGGGATGAGGAGGGAAGAGGTGAGAGAGAGGAGGGAGGGGGATGAGGAGGGAGGAGGAGAGAGAGGAGGAAAGAGAGGAGGGAGGGGGATGAAGAGGGAGGAGGAGAAAGAGAGGAGGGAGGGGGATGAAGAGGGAGGAGGAGAAAGAGAGGAGGAAAGAGAGGAGGGAGGGGGATGAGGAGGAGAGAGAGAGAGAGAGAGGATGAAAAAGAGGAGAGAGGGGGAGGAGGAGGGAGGAGGAGAAAGAGAGGAGGAAAGAGAGGAGGGAGGGGGATGAGGAGGAGAGAGAGAGGATGAAAAAGAGGAGAGAGGGGGATGAGGAGGGAGGAGGAGAAAGAGAGGAGGGAGGGGGATGAGGAGGAGAGAGAGAGGATGAAAAGAGGAGGGAGGGGGATGAAGAGGGAGGAGGAGAAAGAGAGGAGGGAGGGGGATGAGGAGGAGAGAGAGAGGATGAAAAAGAGGAGAGGGGGGATGAGGAGGGAAGAGGTGAAGAGAGGAGTAACAGTCAGAGAACTGGAGGATATTTTGTCTGGACCCACTTCTGGCTTCAGACTTAATGAGGCACCTCCAGTCAGAGCTCTGAGCTACAGGACATGTTCACTATGTTTTCTGTTCCTGTGTGAAAGTGAATTACCCCATCTAAAAATAACATACCCTTACTGCAGAGAGGAGAGGAGCTGAGGTGTAGTCAGTGTCTTCTCTGGGACCGACTGTCTCCTCCCCTCCATTCTCAAACCCACTGAATGCATCCCAAATGGCATCCTATTCCCTATTTAGGGCACCGTTTTGACCAGGACCCATGGGGAATGGGGCACCATTTAGGATGTTCCCATATGTTGTGACAGGATGTTGAAAGGGACCTGACAGCTTCCTGTTTCCTGGTTCTTGCATCTCTCAGGTGGGCGCTGTAAAAAAGGTATATTTGACCACCAATGATAATCTGGGATTTATTCTTTATCCTGCAGGCCTCTGATGATGACTCATACATCAGTGACAACGTCAGCGACAACATCTCCATGGACAACTTCAGCAACGAGACGGAGAGACCTAACTCGGGTAAAGGGACACTTTACCATGTGTGTTTCAAGTGGCGCCCTATTCCCAGTATAATGCACTCCTGTTGACCGGGGCTCATAGCTCTGTTCAACACTAGTACGATAGGGTGCAATTTGGGACTTGTTTTCCTGGTTACGTATTGACATACAGTAGTTATGACCACTAATATCCTGATCATAACCCTCCACCCTCCAGGCTGTGAAGAGAACGGGCCCTTCTGAGAAGACGCAGGTCGTGCCTCCCGTCGGCCAGCCCTAACACCAGTAACATCAGTCTATGGAACATCCTTAAGAACAACATAGGGAAAGACCTCTCCAAGGTATCCATGGACTTATAGCTGTATTTCTGTCTCCTGTGTTGGTTTATTTCTGTCTACTGTGTTGGTTTATTTCTGTCTCCTGTGTTGGTTTATTTATGTCTAATGTGTTGGTTTATTTCTGTCTACTGTGTTGGTTTATTTCTGTCTCCTGTGTTGGTTTATTTCTGTCTAATGTGTTGGTTTATTTCTGTCTACTGTGTTGGTTTATTTCTGTCTACTGTGTTGGTTTATTTCTGTCTACTGTGTTGGTTTATTTCTGTCTCCTGTGTTGGTTTATTTCTGTCTACTGTGTTGGTTTATTTCTGTCTAATGTGTTGGTTTATTTCTGTCTACTGTGTTGGTTTATTTCTGTCTATTGTGTTGGTTTATTTCTGTCTCCTGTGTTGGTTTATTTCTGTCTAATGTGTTGGTTTATTTCTGTCTCCTGTGTTGGTTTATTTCTGTCTATTGTGTTGGTTTTTTGTTGTGTTTGTGATTTGTCTCTGCTTACGTAGAGCTCTAAACATTACTAAATGTCTTATTATTTTACTTACATTATTCTATTTGGTTTACGTGACATTATTACACAATTACTACATTTGTTTTCTTATGAAGGTGACCAAATGTGTCTTTGTGATTGCTGTGTAAATGTGTTCTTATGATTATTCAGGTGGCTATGCCTGTTCAGCTGAACGAGCCCCTCAACACCCTGCAGAGACTGTGTGAGGAGCTGGAGTACAGCGAGCTGCTGGACAGAGCTGCTAACACACAGGACCCCTTTGAACGCATGGTGAGAGGGGATGTGTACACACACACACACACACACACACACACACACACACACACACACACACACACACACACAGGACCCCTTTGAACGCATGGTGAGAGGGGATGTGTACACACACACACACACACACACACACACACACACACACACACACACACACACACACACACACAGGACCCCTTTGAACGCATGGTGAGAGGGGATGTGTACACACACACACACACACACACACACACACACACACACACACACACACACACACACACACACACAGGACCCTTTGAACGCATGGTGAGAGGGGATGTGTACACACACACACACACACACACACACACACACACACACACACACACACACACACACACACACACACACACACACAGGACCCCTTTGAACGCATGGTGAGAGGGGATGTGTACACACACACACACACACACACACACACACACACACACACACACACACACACACACACACACACACACACACACACACACACACACACACACACACACACACACACACCCCCTTTGAACGCATGGTGAGAGGGGATGTGTACACACACACACACACACACACACACACACACACACACACACACACACACACACACACACACACACACACACAGGACCCCTTGAACGCATGGTGAGAGGGGATGTGTACACACACACACACACACACACACACACACACACACACACACACACACACACACACACACACACACACACACACACACACACACAGGACCCCTTTGAACGCATGGTGAGAGGGGATGTGTACACACACACACACACACACACACACACACACACACACACACACACACACACACACACACACACACACACACACACACACACACACACACACACACAGGACCCCTTTGAACGCATGGTGAGAGGGGATGTGTACACACACACACACACACACACACATACACACACACTGGACTCCTTTGAGGGTATGGAGAGAGAATATGCTCTAAATACACACACACTGACATAGTACCACTTTCACAATGGGACCCGCACACATACACACACCGAACAGATTCACACATCTGAGCACACAAGACCCCTTCTGAATTATACACACTCTTCACGGTAGTGCTGTAATGTCCTATGGACATTTGATGAGAAATGACATTTCATTCCCACTGACTAGATCCTGATTGGACACTTCGGCTGTAGCCAGTAGTGTGCCTCGGCTCGCTCTGTTTTAAATGACTTGGTACAAATGATCTGTTTGGTTTTCTGCTTTTGTGCATATTATTGTTTGTCAGCAATTGTATAGGACTACTAAATGGATTGAGGATTTAGGATCAGCACTTCGCTGATTTGATGGCACTTTGTATTCACTGACCAGTTTCCCTAAAGCGAGAGACATTTGATGAAAGCCTTTGAAGACATGGGACCTCACTGCGGTAATAAATCTGTGTGGAATATATTTCCTGCAGAGCGTTTGTTCCATTTGAAATGATGAATGTGGGTTACCGGCTGCAGTAGCTCAGTGTGAAGGACCAGAACTAGACCCACAGCTTCCAGACTCCCTGACCAATAGAAGTTGAGTGGAGTTTGTCAGTTTGTCAGAGAAGTGGGCGTCATAGCGATGATACATGAGGTGAACTAGAGAAAGGGCAGAGGTGTCAGTAAATACAGGCTGCGTTCCAAATGGCTCCCTATACCCATTAAGCCTCTGGTCAAAAGTAGTGCACTTGGGAATAGGGTGCTATTTGGGATGCAGCATGTATTTATTGACACCTCAGCCCATTTCTCTAGTTCACCTCATGGATCATCGCTATGATTGTGTGTTCTCTTCCTCCTCTCACTGCATTATCAGCAGGCAGAGCCAAACATCAATCAATAGCTAGGCATTAGTTACAGACAGAGGTACAGTAATGATACATTAATCAATAGCTAACCATTAGTTACAGACAGAGATACAGTAATGCTACATCAATCAATAGCTAGGCATTAGTTACAGACAGAGGTACAGTAATGCTACATTAATCAATAGCTAACCATTAGTTACAGACAGAGGTACAGTAATGCTACATTAATCAATAGCTAACCATTAGTTACAGACAGAGGTACAGTAATGCTACATCAATCAATAGCTAGGCATTAGTTACAGACAGAGGTACAGTAATGCTACATGAATCAATAGCTAACCATTAGTTACAGACAGAGGTACAGTAATGCTACATTAATCAATAGCTAACCATTAGTTGCAGACAGAGGTACAGTAATGCTACATCAATCAATAGCTAGGCATTAGTTACAGACAGAGGTACAGTAATGCTACATCAATCAATAGCTAGGCATTAGTTACAGACAGAGGTACAGTAATGCTACATGAATCAATAGCTAACCATTAGTTACAGACAGAGGTACAGTAATGCTACATTAATCAATAGCTAACCATTAGTTGCAGACAGAGGTACAGTAATGCTACATCAATCAATAGCTAGGCATTAGTTACAGACAGAGGTACAGTAATGCTACATTAATCAATAGGCGCTACACAGCAGATTCAAACAACCAACTCATCATCAAGCTTTGATTATTTGAATCAGCACTATAGTGCAAGGGTAATGACTAAATGTACGCTTCTTGGTGTCCCCAGGACTTAGTTTGGGAAACACTGATTTAACACAACTGACGCAATTACGCATGGTTTTAGTTCTCGGGTTTCTGAGATTACCACAGGTGTAAAGGACAGTATCATCAGCATACATGTGGGTGTCCACTCCCTTTCACATTGAAGAAAGGTTGTTGATGTAGAGGCTGAATGATAAGGACCAAGGATGGAGCCCTGGGACTCTTCAGGGATGCACCTCCTTGGTACAGCTCAGTACATATACTCATATGGTAGATGACATCACACAGTTGTTGAAGATTTCTGAAAAACCTGGGAATTTTGCAACTATAATCTGTGTTAAAGAGGAGAAGTAGCAGACAGCTGAAGACAGCTCTAATCTGTGTTGAAAATAAACAGTAGTAGGCAGATGAAGACAGCTGTAATCTGTGTTGAAGAGGAGAGGCAGCTGAAGACAGCTCTAATCTGTGTTGAAGAGGAGAGGCAGCTGAAGACAGCTCTAATCTGTGTTGATGAGGTGAGTCAGCTGAAGACAGCTGTAGTCTGTGTTGAAGAGGAGAGGCATCTGAAGACAGCTCTAATCTGTGTTGAAAATAAACAGTAGTAGGCAGATGAAGACAGCTGTAATCTGTGTTGAAGAGGAGAGGCAGCTGAAGACAGCTCTAATCTGTGTTGAAGAGGAGAGGCAGTTGAAGACAGCTCTAATCTGTGTTGAAGAGGTGAGTCAGCTGAAGACAGCTGTAGTCTGTGTTGAAGAGGAGAGGCATCTGAAGACAGCTCTAATCTGTGTTGAAGAGGAGAGGCAGCTGAAGACAGCTCTAATCTGTGTTGAAGAGGTGAGTCAGCTGAAGACAGCTCTAATCTGTGTTGAAGAGGAGAGGCAGCTGAAGACAGCTCTAATCTGTGTTGAAGAGGTGAGTCAGCTGAAGACAGCTGTAGTCTGCGTTGAAGAGGAGAGGCAGCAGGCAGATGAAGACAGATGTCCCATCAGGGTCTTTGTGGAGTGGAGGAGATGGTGATGATGATGATGATGATGATGATGAGTGCTTTTTCCCAGTGTGGCCCAGTGTGGCCTATCAGAGGAGACATCCAGATCCAGACAGCATCCACTCAGTCAGCCAGCCATTCTGGCTTCCTCTCAAATGACACCCTATTCCCTATGGGCCGTGATTAAAAGTAGTGCACTAAATAGAGTTCCATTTGGACACAGCCTCTCCCATTCAGTTTCACATTACTGAGGTCATCAGGCCCATTCTACTCAAATGGAGAGGAAATGATTTACGTTTTATTAATTTAACTAGAAAAGTCAGTTAAGAACAAATTCTCATTTACAATGACCAAACCCTACCCCGGACGACACTGGGCCAATTGTGCGCCGCCCTATGGGACTCCCAATCACGGCCAGTTGTGATACAGCCTGGAATTGAACCAGGGTCTGTAGTGACAGCACTAGAACTGAGATGCTGCGCCACTCGGGAGCCCAATTATATCTATATATGTGGGAAATTGAATGGGAATTTCACCAGCAATGATCAGATGTTAGAATGAAGGGTTATTGAATGGTCCATTGGACACAAACTCACTACAAACAGTTCTCCTGCGGACCCCCAGGGGTAATTATGGTGGGACGACCTCTTATCTCATAGAGATGTACCAGAGGGCTAATATCCGGCTCGGGTCGTCTTTGGAGAATGGAGATAGCACAGACAGCGCCATTGAGGGCTGAAACAGGCTTTGGGCCAAGTCCTCTATCCAACTCTATGGTTCCACTTTGCACTTTCTGCCGTCCATAAAAACTGTCATGATGTCATTCTTGGGTTGATCTGTGTTTTGACTAACTACTGTGTCTGTCTGTCTGTCTGTCTGTCTGTCTGTCTGTCTGTCTGTCTGTCTGTCTGTCTGTCTGTCTGTCTGTCTGTCTGTCTGTCTGTCTGTCTGTCTGTCTGTCTGTCTGTCTGTCTGTCTGTCTGTCTGTCTGTCTGTCTGTCTGTCTGTCTGTCTGTCTGTCTGTCTGTCTGTCTGTCTGTCTGTCTGTCTGTCTGTCTGTCTGTCTGTCTGGTCTGTCTGGTCTGTCTGGTCTGTCTGTCTGTTATCCTGCTCAAGTGTTACTGATGATGGCCATTAGAATGTGCTGATGACTGATACTTGAACAGAGGAGTAATGAACTGACCGGTGCTGTTAACTGTCTGTAGGTGTACATAGCCACGTTTGCAGTGTCGGGGTACGCGTCCAGCTACCACCGAGCGGGAGGGAAGCCCTTCAACCCGGTCCTGGGGGAGACCTATGAGTGTGACCGCCCCGACAAGGGCCTCCGATTTGTAGCAGAACAGGTACTGTACACAGACCCACATGTCCTAAATATGACCTGGAAGTATTTGTCCCACATCTGAATAATTCATAGGGTTTGATCCATCAAGTACAAGCCTGCCATTCTTTATCTCTGTTCTCAGGTCAGCCATCACCCACCTATATCAGCATGCCACGCTGACTCTAAAAACTACATATTCTGGCAAGGTAAGTCAACACCATGGTCCTCTACAAACTATTACCCTTTCACCTGATATTCACCCTTTCACCTGATATTCACCCTTTCACCTGATACTCACCCTTTCACCTGATACACACCCTTTCACCTGATACTCACCCTTTCACCTGATACACACCCTTTCACCTGATACTCACCCTTTCACCTGATACTCACCCTTTCACCTGATATTCACCCTTTCACCTGATACTCACCCTTTCAGCTGATACACACCCTTTCACCTGATACTCACCCTTTCACCTGATACTCACCCTTTCACCTGATACTCACCCTTTCACCTGATACACACCCTTTCACCTGACAACAGACACTGGGTTTATAACTAGGGGCAAGAGATTTTCCTGACCACGCGGATCACTGGTCTTAACCATACCAGCTATTACAGCTAGTCTAAAGCTTTAGGCCCTAACCAACCATACCAGCTATTAGTCTAAAGCTGGAGTCCCTAACCAACCATACCAGCTATTAGTCTAAAGCTGGAGTCCCTAACCAACCATACCAGCTATTAGTCTAAAGCTGGAGTCCCTAACCAACCATACCAGCTATTAGTCTAAAGCTGGAGGCCCTAACCAACCATACCAGCTATTAGTCTAAAGCTGGAGGCCCTAACCAACCATACTAGCTATTAGTCTAAAGCTGGAGTCCCTAACCAACCATACCAGCTATTAGTCTAAAGCTGGAGTCCCCAACCAACCATACCAGCTATTAGTCTAAAGCTGGAGTCCCTAACCAACCATACTAGCTATTAGTCTAAAGCTGGAGTCCCCAACCAACCATACTAGCTATTAGTCTAAAGCTGGAGTCCCTAACCAACCATACCAGCTATTAGTCTAAAGCTGGAGTCCCCAACCAACCATACTAGCTATTAGTCTAAAGCTGGAGGCCCTAACCAACCATACCAGCTATTAGTCTAAAGCTGGAGTCCCCAACCAACCATACTAGCTATTAGTCTAAAGCTGGAGGCTGTTCCTCTTGGATGCACTAACCCTGCTGTTGTTTTTCCTGTGACGTCTTTAGACATGAGGTGGAAAAACAAGTTCTGGGGGAAGTCTATGGAAATAGTTCCTGTGGGCAACACCCATGTGATGCTGCCAGGGTGAGTGCTTTACGGTCCCTCTCAATCTCACTCTACCAGACCACCCTTACTGACCAACTAGTCACTACATCCATGGTCCAACCAGACCACCCTTACTGACCAACTAGTCACTACATCCATGGTCCAACCAGACCCCCTTACTGACCAACTAGCCACTACATCCATGGTCCAACCAGACCCCCCTTACTGACCAACTAGCCACTACATCCATGGTCCAACCAGACCCCCCTTACTGACCAACTAGCCACTACATCCATGGTCCAACCAGACCCCCTTACTGACCAACTAGCCACTACATCCATGGTCCAACCAGACCCCCCTTACTGACCAACTAGCCACTACATCCATGGTTCAACCAGACCCCCCTTACTGACCAACTAGCCACTACATCCATGGTCCAACCAGACCACCCTTACTGACCAACTAGCCACTACATCCATGGTTCAACCAGACCCCCCTTACTGACCAACTAGCCACTACATCCATGGTCCAACCAGACCACCCTTACTGACCAACTAGTCACTACATCCATGGTCCAACCAGACCACCCTTACTGACCAACTAGCCACTACATCCATGGTTCAACCAGACCCCCCTTACTGACCAACTAGCCACTACATCCATGGTCCAACCAGACCCCCCTTACTGACCAACTAGCCACTACATCCATGGTCCAACCAGACCACCCTTACTGACCAACTAGCCACTACATCCATGGTCCAACCAGACCCCCTTTACTGACCAACTAGCCACTACATCCATGGTTCAACCAGACCCCCCTTACTGACCAACTAGCCACTACATCCATGGTCCAACCAGACCCCCCTTACTGACCAACTAGCCACTACATCCATGGTCCAACCAGACCACCCTTACTGACCAACTAGCCACTGTCTCCATGGTCCAACCAGACCACCCTTACTGACCAACTAGCCACTACATCCATGGTCCAACCAGACCCCCCAAACCTGTTTGTCAATGTCCAGATATCACTCAAATAGATAAATAGACTGATAATAGACTGATAGACTGATAATAGACTGATAATAGACGGATAACAGACTGATGAAAGACTGATAACAGACTGATAACAGACTGATAATAGACTGATATTAGACTGATAATAGACTGATAATAGACTGATAATATAGTAATAAGACTGATAACGGACTGATAATAGACTGATAATAGACTGATAGTAGACTGATAATAGACTGATAATAGACTGATAATAGACTGATAATAGACTGATAATATAGTAATAAGACTGATAACGGACTGATAATAGACTGATAATAGACTGATAGTAGACTGATAATAGACTGATAATAGACTGATAATAGACTGATAATATAGTAATAAGACTGATAACGGACTGATAATATACTGATAATAGACTGATAATAGACTGATAATAGACTGATAATAGACTGATAATATAGTAATAAGACTGATAACGGACTGATAATATACTGATAATAGACTGATAGTAGACTGATAATAGACTGATAATAGACTGATAATAGACTGATAATAGACTGATAACAGACTGATAATAGACTGATAATATAGTAATAAGACTGATAACGGACTGATAATAGACTGATAATAGACTGATAATAGACTGATAGTAGACTGATAATAGACTGATAATAGACTGATAATATAGTAATAAGACTGATAACGGACTGATAATAGACTGATAATAGGCGGATATCAGACTGATAACAGACTGATAATAGACTGATAATAGGCGGATATCAGACTGATAACAGACTGATAATAGACTGATAATAGGTGGATATCAGACTGATAACAGACTGATAATAGACTGATAATAGGTGGATATCAGACTGATAACAGACTGATAATAGACTGATAATAGGTGGATATCAGACTGATAACAGACTGATAATAGACTGATAACAAACTGATAACAGACTGATAACATACTGATAATAGACTGATAACAGACTGATAATAGACTGATAAACTGATTTAATTCTATTAAAGGTGCTTTTGTTGTTTTATACAGTGACCTGCGTCTTATCTCATGCGCACGCACGCACACACACACACACACACACACTGAAACACAAACCTATTGTGACACGCCCTCTCCCCGTCCTGCAGGTTTGGGGACCACTATGAGTGGAACAAGGTCACGTCCTGCATCCACAACATCCTGAGTGGGCAGCGCTGGATAGAACACTACGGAGAGATCTCCATCAGGAACACCAGCACTGATATCTGCCAGTGTAAGGTCACCTTCATCAAGGTGAGAGACAGGGGGGGGGGTGAGAGATATTCAGCCACTCTCCAGTCTAACTGGACACTGGAAAGCTGCAAGCTGAGTGGAAATGCTTCTTTATAAGTGATGCAGGTTGGTGAAAGGGTTGTTAAAAGCTTAAATTAGTCTAAACTGTGTTCCACACACACACACACCCTGTGCATGGCCTTCCCCCTGAATGAACAACAACTCTATGCATCTCTGCGTTCTGAAGTTGAACTTCGTAGAGCCCATTCCAAAAGCTGACAGGTAATTGGTGTTCGTCTCTGAGGAGTTGAAAGGTCTACTGCAGTGTAGAAGGATGCCAGGTCAAGACATGTAGGAGCTCATAATACAATATAACCTCTCCTGTCCTGTCCTTTTTCCTCTCCTCTCCTGTCCTCTACTGTCCTGTCCTCTCCTCTCTCCTGTCCTCTCACCCCTCTCCTCTTTCCTGTCCTCTTCTGTCCTCTACTGTCCTGTCCTCTCCTCTCTCCTGTCCTCTCCTGTCCTCTCCTCTTTCCTCTCTCCTCTCCACTCTCCCCTCTCCTCTCTCATCTCTCTTCTCTACCCCCTCTCCTCTCCCCACTCCTCTTTCCCCTCTCCCCTCTACCCTGTCCCCTCTTTCCTCTCTCATCTCTCTCCTCTCATCTCTCCTCTCACCCCTCTCATCTCTCCCCTCTCTCCTCTTTCCTCTCTCATCTCTCTCCTTTCTTCTCTCCTCTTCTCCTGTCCCCTCATCTCCTCAGTGGTTCTCATTGTAAACTACTGTACTCTACTGGTTCAGCATGTTGCGTTTAAACATAGATAACTCAACACTGCCATCTACTGGCTGGTATATGAAGATGAAAATAAAGATCTATTATGACTCTTTCTTACCCACAGTGACTCATAGATCAGAGTGACAGACAAACTAAACCTGAGAACTATTAAATAAGATTCATTTAGGGCCTGTCCCCAATGGAACCCTATTCCCTATACACTCTTAGAAAAAGGGTTTCAAAGGGTTCTTCAGCTTTCCCCATGGGAGAACCCTTTTTGGTTCCAGGTAGAATCCTTTTTGGTTCCAGGTAGAACCCTTTTTGGTTCCAGGTAGAACCCTTTTTAGTTCCAGGTTGAACCCTTTTTGGTTCTAGGTAGAACCCTTTTGGGTTCCAGGTTGAACCCTTTTGGGTTCTATGTAAAACCCTCTGAGGAAAGGGTTCTACATGGAACCAAAAAGGGTTCTCCTATGGGGACAGCCGAAGAACCCTTTAAGGTTCTAGATAGTATATTTTTTTCTAAGTAATATTTTGGCCAGGGCTTGATATTCAATAACAATGTTTTGCATTCCTCCCTGTGTACAGGCCAAGTACTGGAACTCAAGTGTTAACGAGGTGGAGGGCACCATCACAGACCACAAGGGGAAGGTCATCCACAGACTGTTTGGGAAGTGGAACGAGGGGGTGTACTGTGGAGACCCCCCCTCTGCCACCTGCATCTGGAGAGCCAGTATGTATGATTGTACTAACAGCCTGAACCTGTTATACTGAGCCCAGTGTCTTGACCAACACATGTTACAGATCAGGGATTTACATGTTGAGCCCAGTGTCTTGACCTACACATGCTACAGATCAGGGCTTTACATGTTGAGCCCAGTGTCTTGACCTACACATGCTACAGATCAGGGATTTACATGTTGAGCTCAGTGTCTTGACCTACACATGCTACAGATCAGGGCTTTACATGTTGAGCCCAGTGTCTTGACCTACACATGCTACAGATCAGGGATTTACATGTTGAGCCCAGTGTCTTGACCAACACATGCTACAGATCAGGGATTTACATGTTGAGCCCAGTGTCTTGACCTACACATGCTACAGATCAGGGCTTTACATGTTGAGCCCAGTGTCTTGACCTACACATGCTACAGATCAGGGCTTTACATGTTGAGCCCAGTGTCTTGACCTACACATGCTACAGATCAGGGCTTTACATGTTGAGCCCAGTGTCTTGACCAACACATGCTACAGATCAGGGCTTTACATGTTGAGCCCAGTGTCTTGACCTACACATGCTACAGATCAGGGCTTTACATGTTGAGCCCAGTGTCTTGACCAACACATGCTACAGATCAGGGATTTACATGTTGAGCCCAGTGTCTTGACCAACACATGTTACAGATCAGGGCTTTACATGTTGAGCCCAGTGTCTTGACCAACACATGTTACAGATCAGGGCTTTACATGTTGAGCCCAGTGTCTTGACCAACACATGCTACAGATCAGGGATTTACATGTTGAGCCCAGTGTCTTGACCAACACATGCTACAGATCAGGGCTTTACATGTTGAGCCCAGTGTCTTGACCTACACATGCTACAGATCAGGGCTTTACATGTTGAGCCCAGTGTCTTGACCTACACATGCTACAGATCAGGGATTTACATGTTGAGCCCAGTGTCTTGACCTACACATGCTACAGATCAGGGATTTACATGTTGAGCCCAGTGTCTTGACCTACACATGCTACAGATCAGGGATTTACATGTTGAGCCCAGTGTCTTGACCTACACATGCTACAGATCAGGGATTTACATGTTGAGCCCAGTGTCTTGACCTACACATGCTACAGATCAGGGCTTTACATGTTGAGCCCAGTGTCTTGACCTACACATGCTACAGATCAGGGATTTACATGTTGAGCCCAGTGTCTTGACCTACACATGCTACAGATCAGGGATTTACATGTTGAGCCCAGTGTCTTGACCTACACATGCTACAGATCAGGGATTTACATGTTGAGCCCAGTGTCTTGACCTACACATGCTACAGATCAGGGATTTACATGTTGAGCCCAGTGTCTTGACCTACACATGCTACAGATCAGGGCTTTACATGTTGAGCCCAGTGTCTTGACCTACACATGCTACAGATCAGGGATTTACATGTTGAGCCCAGTGTCTTGACCTACACATGCTACAGATCAGGGATTTACATGTTGAGCCCAGTGTCTTGACCTACACATGCTACAGATCAGGGATTTACATGTTGAGCCCAGTGTCTTGACCTACACATGCTACAGATCAGGGATTTACATGTTGAGCCCAGTGTCTTGACTTGACACATGCTACAGATCAGGGCTTTACATGTTGAGCCCAGTGTCTTGACCTACACATGCTACAGATCAGGGATTTACATGTTGAGCCCAGTGTCTTGACCTACACATGCTACAGATCAGGGCTTTACATGTTGAGCCCAGTGTCTTGACCTACACATGCTACAGATCAGGGATTTACATGTTGAGCCCAGTGTCTTGACCTACACATGCTACAGATCAGGGATTTACATGTTGAGCCCAGTGTCTTGACCTACAGTGCTACAGATCAGGGCTTTACATGTTGAGCCCATCAGTTGGAAGTATTCATACGTTTCTTATCCGTACAGTTGATTTATCTTTATATCTTGATTTCTACTAGTAGATACAGTTCAGACCCCTTGTGTCTTTATCTTGATTTATACTAGTAGATACAGTTCAGACCCCTTGTGTCTATATCTTGATTTCTACTAGTAGATACAGTTCAGACCCCTTGTGTCTTTATCTTGATTTCTACTAGTAGATACAGTTCAGAGCCCTTGTGTCTTTATCTTGATTTCTACTAGTAGATACAGTGCAGAGCCCTTGTGCCTATATCTTGATTTCTACTAGTAGATACAGTTCAGACCCCTTGTGTCTATATCTTGATTTCTACTAGTAGATACAGTTCAGACCCCTTGTGTCTTTATCTTGATTTCTACTAGTAGATACAGTTCAGAGCCCTTGTGTCTTTATCTTGATTTCTACTAGTAGATACAGTGCAGAGCCCTTGTGCCTATATCTTGATTTCTACTAGTAGATACAGTTCAGACCCCTTGTGTCTATATCTTGACTTCTGCTAGTAGATACAGTTCAGACCCCTTGTGTCTATATCTTGATTTCTACTAGTAGATACAGTTCAGACCCCTTGTGTCTATATCTTGATTTCTACTAGTAGATACAGTTCAGACCCCTTGTGTCTATATCTTGATTTCTACTAGTAGATACAGTGCAGACCCCTTGTCTTTTCCACATTTTGTTACATTACATCCTTAATCTAAAATTAATTCAATAGTTTCCCCCTCATTAATCTACACATAATACACCATAATGACCAAGCAAAAACATTTTATTAATTTTTTGTACAAAAAATTGTAACTGAAATATGACATTTACATAATTACTTTTCTTGTCCATATAGTTTATTTTGAAATGTATCTCTATATCTTTATTTCTACCAGTAAATATCTTAGAAAAATATGTGTCTGAAGCTAAACAATATTAATATACTGTAAGTAAAAAATCAAAGGGAAAATCACCCAGTAAAAGTCTAACAGTATTTGGTTCTAAATATAATTAAGTATGTAAATGTAATTGATCTTATATACTTAAATATCAATTGTAAAAGTATAAATCATAAAATTCCTTATAATAAGCAAACCAGACGGCATAAAATTCTTGTTTTTTTCTTTACCTATAGCCACGGGCACGCTCCAACACTCAGACATCATTTACCTATAGCCAGGGGCACACTCCAACACTCAGACATCATTTACCTATAGCCAGGGGCACCACTCCAACACTCAGACATCATTTACCTATAGCTCAGACATCATTTACCTATGCCAGGGGCACACTCCAACACTCAGACATCATTTACCTATAGCCAGGGGCACACTCCAACACTCAGACATCATTTACCTATAGCCAGGGGCACACTCCAACACTCAGACATCATTTACCTATAGCCAGGGGCACACTCCAACACTCAGACATCATTTACCTATAGCCAGGGGCACACTCCAACACTCAGACATCATTTACCTATAGCCAGGGGCACACTCCAACACTCAGACATCATTTACCTATAGCCAGGGGCACACTCCAACACTCAGACATCATTTACCTATAGCCAGGGGCACACTCCAACACTCAGACATCATTTACCTATAGCCAGGGGCACACTCCAACACTCAGACATCATTTACCTATAGCCAGGGGCACACTCCAACACTCAGACATCATTTACCTATAGCCAGGGGCACACTCCAACACTCAGACATCATTTACCTATAGCCAGGGGCACACTCCAACACTCAGACATCATTTACCTATAGCCAGGGCACACTCCAACACTCAGACATCATTTACCTATAGCCAGGGGCACACTCCAACACTCAGACATCATTTACCTATAGCCAGGGGCACACTCCAACACTCAGACATCATTTACCTATAGCCAGGGGCACCACTCCAACACTCAGACATCATTTACCTATAGCCAGGGGCACCACTCCAACACTCAGACATCATTTACCTATAGCCAGGGGCACCACTCCAACACTCAGACATCATTTACCTATAGCCAGGGGCACCACTCCAACACTCAGACATCATTTACCTATAGCCAGGAGCACCACTCCAACACTCAGACATCATTTACCTATAGCCAGGAGCACCACTCCAACACTCAGACATCATTTACCTATAGCCAGGAGCACCACTCCAACACTCAGACATCATTTACCTATAGCCAGGGGCACACTCCAACACTCAGACATCATTTACCTATAGCCAGGAGCACCACTCCAACACTCAGACATCATTTACCTATAGCCAGGAGCACCACTCCAACACTCAGACATCATTTACCTATAGCCAGGGGCACACTCCAACACTCAGACATCATTTACCTATAGCCAGGGGCACACTCCAACACTCAGACATCATTTACCTATAGCCAGGGGCACCACTCCAACACTCAGACATCATTTACCTATAGCCAGGGGCACACTCCAACACTCAGACATCATTTACCTATAGCCAGGGGCACACTCCAACACTCAGACATCATTTACCTATAGCCAGGGGCACACTCCAACACTCAGACATCATTTACCTATAGCCAGGGGCACACTCCAACACTCAGACATCATTTACCTATAGCCAGGGGCACCACTCCAACACTCAGACATCATTTACCTATAGCCAGGGGCACACTCCAACACTCAGACATCATTTACCTATAGCCAGGGGCACACTCCAACACTCAGACTTCATTTACCTATAGCCAGGGGCACACTCCAACACTCAGACATCATTTACCTATAGCCAGGGGCATGCATGCTCCAACACTCAGACATCATTTACCTATAGCCAGGGGCACACTCCAACACTCAGACATCATTTACCTATAGCCAGGGGCACACTCCAACACTCAGACATCATTTACCTATAGCCAGGGGCACACTCCAACACTCAGACTTCATTTACCTATAGCCAGGGGCACACTCCAACACTCAGACATCATTTACCTATAGCCAGGGGCACACTCCAACACTCAGACATCATTTACCTATAGCCAGGGGCACCACTCCAACACTCAGACATCATTTACCTATAGCCAGGGGTACACTCCAACACTCAGACATCATTTACCTATAGCCAGGGCACCACTCCAACACTCAGACATCATTTACCTATAGCCAGGGGCACACTCCAACACTCAGACATCATTTACCTATAGCCAGGGGCACCACTCCAACACTCAGACATCATTTACCTATAGCCAGGGGCACACTCCAACACTCAGACATCATTTACCTATAGCCAGGGGCACACTCCAACACTCAGACATCATTTACCTATAGCCAGGGGCACCACTCCAACACTCAGACATCATTTACCTATAGCCAGGGGCACACTCCAACACTCAGACATCATTTACCTATAGCCAGGGGCACACTCCAACACTCAGACATCATTTACCTATAGCCAGGGGCACACTCCAACACTCAGACATCATTTACCTATAGCCAGGGGCACACTCCAACACTCAGACATCATTTACCTATAGCCAGGAGCACCACTCCAACACTCAGACATCATTTACCTATAGCCAGGGGCACACTCCAACACTCAGACATCATTTACCTATAGCCAGGGGCACCACTCCAACACTCAGACATCATTTACCTATAGCCAGGGGCACCACTCCAACACTCAGACATCATTTACCTATAGCCAGGGGCACCACTCCAACACTCAGACATCATTTACCTATAGCCAGGGGCACACTCCAACACTCAGACATCATTTACCTATAGCCAGGGGCACACTCCAACACTCAGACTTCATTTACCTATAGCCAGGGGCACACTCCAACACTCAGACATCATTTACCTATAGCCAGGGGCATGCTCCAACACTCAGACATCATTTACCTATAGCCAGGGGCACACTCCAACACTCAGACATCATTTACCTATAGCCAGGGGCACACTCCAACACTCAGACATCATTTACCTATAGCCAGGGGCACACTCCAACACTCAGACTTCATTTACCTATAGCCAGGGGCACACTCCAACACTCAGACATCATTTACCTATAGCCAGGGGCACACTCCAACACTCAGACATCATTTACCTATAGCCAGGGGCACCACTCCAACACTCAGACATCATTTACCTATAGCCAGGGGCACACTCCAACACTCAGACATCATTTACCTATAGCCAGGAGCACCACTCCAACACTCAGACATCATTTACCTATAGCCAGGGGCACACTCCAACACTCAGACATCATCTGAAAACAAAGCATGTTTGTCCCCCAGATCAGAGGCAGTAGGGATGACCAGGGATGTTCTCTGTTTAGTGAGTCCTCCAGATCAGAGGTAGTAGGGATGACCAGGGATGATCTCTGTTTAGTGAGTCCCCCAGATCAGAGGCAGTAGGGATGACCAGGGATGTTCTCTGTTTAGTGAGTCCTCCAGATCAGAGGTAGTAGGGATGACCAGGGATGATCTCTGTTTAGTGAGTCCCCCAGATCAGAGGCAGTAGGGATGACCAGGGATGTTCTCTGTTTAGTGAGTCCCCCAGATCAGAGGCAGTAGGGATGACCAGGGATGTTCTCTGTTTAGTGAGTCCCCCAGATCAGAGGCAGTAGGGATGACCAGGGATGTTCTCTGTTTAGTGAGTCCCCCAGATCAGAGGCAGTAGGGATGACCAGGGATGATCTCTGTTTAGTGAGTCCCCCAGATCAGAGGCAGTAGGGATGGCCAGGGATGTTCTCTGTTTAGTGAGTCCTCCAGATCAGAGGCAGTAGGGATGACCAGGGATGATCTCTGTTTAGTGAGTCCCCCAGATCAGAGGCAGTAGGGATGACCAGGGATGATCTCTGTTTAGTGAGTCCCCCAGATCAGAGGCAGTAGGGATGACCAGGGATGTTCTCTGTTTAGTGAGTACCCCAGATCAGAGGCAGTAGGGATGACCAGGGATGATCTCTGTTTAGTGAGTCCCCCAGATCAGAGGCAGTAGGGATGACCAGGGATGTTCTCTGTTTAGTGAGTCCCCCAGATCAGAGGCAGTAGGGATGACCAGGGATGTTCTCTGTTTAGTGAGTCCCCCAGATCAGAGGCAGTAGGGATGACCAGGGATGATCTCTGTTTAGTGAGTCCTCCAGATCAGAGGCAGTAGGGATGACCAGGGATGATCTCTGTTTAGTGAGTCCTCCAGATCAGAGGCAGTAGGGATGACCAGGGATGATCTCTGTTTAGTGAGTCCCCCAGATCAGAGGCAGTAGGGATGACCAGGGATGTTCTCTGTTTAGTGAGTCCCCCAGATCAGAGGCAGTAGGGATGACCAGGGATGATCTCTGTTTAGTGAGTCCTCCAGATCAGAGGCAGTAGGGATGACTAGGGATGTTCTCTGTTTAGTGAGTCCCCCAGATCAGAGGTAGTAGGGATGACCAGGGATGATCTCTGTTTAGTGAGTCCCCCAGATCAGAGGCAGTAGGGATGACCAGGGATGTTCTCTGTTTAGTGAGTCCCCCAGATCAGAGGCAGTAGGGATGACCAGGGATGTTCTCTGTTTAGTGAGTCCCCCAGATCAGAGGCAGTAGGGATGACCAGGGATGATCTCTGTTTAGTGAGTCCTCCAGATCAGAGGCAGTAGGGATGACCAGGGATGATCTCTGTTTAGTGAGTCCTCCAGATCAGAGGCAGTAGGGATGACCAGGGATGATCTCTGTTTAGTGAGTCCCCCAGATCAGAGGCAGTAGGGATGACCAGGGATGTTCTCTGTTTAGTGAGTCCCCCAGATCAGAGGCAGTAGGGATGACCAGGGATGATCTCTGTTTAGTGAGTCCTCCAGATCAGAGGCAGTAGGGATGACTAGGGATGTTCTCTGTTTAGTGAGTCCCCCAGATCAGAGGTAGTAGGGATGACCAGGGATGATCTCTGTTTAGTGAGTCCTCCAGATCAGAGGCAGTAGGGATGACCAGGGATGTTCTCTGTTTAGTGAGTCCTCCAGATCAGAGGCAGTAGGGATGACCAGGGATGTTCTCTGTTTAGTGAGTCCTCCAGATCAGACCAGGGATGTTCTCTTGAAAAGTGTGAGAATTGGACCATTTTCTGTGCTACTAATCATTCAAAATGTAACGACTACTTTCGGGTGTCATGGAAAATGTATGTATGGAGTATTATCGTTAGGAATGTAGTGAAGTAAAACTAAAAGTTGTCAAAAATATAAATAGTGAAGTAAAGTACAGATACACAAAGAATGACTTAAGTACTTTAAAGTATTTTTACTTAAGTACTTTACACCACTGTTCCTTATTACATAAAAGGCATTCCTTACCCTGTAGTTTATAGAATCATCTCCCTGGGATGTAAAAGAGTGTCTCTGGTGTGTGTGTGTGTGTGTTCTCAGATGCCATGCCGGCTGACCACGAGCAGTACTACGGCTTCACTAAGTTTGCTATGGAGCTCAATGAGCTGGACCCTTCACTGAAACTGCTGCTGCCTCCCACAGACACCCGGCTACGGCTCGACCAGAGGTGAGAGACAGAGTGCTACTGTACAGTAACACACCGTTGTCTTAGCATGATGTAGGGACCAGCATGATTTAGAGACCAGCATGGTGTAGAGACCAGCATGGTGTAGAGACCAGCATGGTGTAGGGACCAGCATGGTGTAGGGACCAGCATGGTGTAGAGACCAGCATGGTGTAGAGACCAGCATGGTGTAGAGACCAGCATGGCGTAGAGACCAGCATGGTGTAGAGACCAGCATGGTGTAGGGACCAGCATGGTGTAGGGACCAGCATGGTGTAGGGACCAGCATGGTGTAGGGACCAGCAGGGTGTAGAGACCAGCACAGCGTAGGGACCAGCATGGCGTAGGGACCAGCAGACCAGCACGGTGTAGGGACCAGCATGGTGTAGGGACCAGCATGGTGTAGGGACCAGCATGGTGTAGAGACCAGCATGGTGTAGAGACCAGCATGGTGTAGGGACCAGCATGGCGTAGAGACCCGCATGGCGTAGAGACCAGCATGGTGTAGAGACCAGCATGGCGTAGAGACCAGCATGGCGTAGAGACCAGCATGGTGTAGAGACCAGCATGGCGTAGAGACCAGCATGGCGTAGAGACCAGCATGGCGTAGAGACCCGCATGGCGTAGAGACCCGCATGGCGTAGAGACCAGCATGGTGTAGAGACCAGCATGGCGTAGAGACCAGCATGGCGTAGGGACCAGCATGGTGTAGAGACCAGCATGGTGTAGAGACCAGCATGGCGTAGGGACCAGCATGGCGTAGAGACCCGCATGGCGTAGAGACCAGCACGGCGTAGAGACCAGCACAGCGTAGGGACCAGCATGGCGTAGGGACCAGCACAGCGTAGGGACCAGCACAGCGTAGGGACCAGCACAGCGTAGCGACCAGCACAGCGTAGGGACCAGCACAGCGTAGGGACCAGCACAGCGTAGCGACCAGCACAGCGTAGGGACCAGCAGGGCGTAGGGACCAGCACAGCGTAGGGACCAGCACAGCGTAGGGACCAGCACAGCGTAGCGACCAGCATGGTGTAGGGGCCAGCATGGCGTAGGAATGAGCATGGTGTAGAGACCAGCATGGTGTAGGAATGAGCATGGTGTAGGGACCAGCATGGTGTAGGGGCCAGCATGGCGTAGGAATGAGCATGGTGTAGAGACCAGCATGGCGTAGGGACCAGCAGGGTGTAGCGACCAGCATGGTGTAGGGGCCAGCATGGCGTAGGAATGAGCATGGTGTAGAGACCAGCATGGTGTAGGAATGAGCATGGTGTAGGGACCAGCACGGCGTAGGAACGAGCATGGTGTAGAGACCAGCATGGTGTAGAGACCAGCATGGCGTAGGGACCAGCATGGTGTAGAGACCAGCATGGTGTAGAGACCAGCATAGTGTAGAGACCCGCATGGCGTAGAGACCAGCATGGTGTAGAGACCAGCATGGCGTAGGGACCAGCATGGCGTAGAGACCAGCATGGTGTAGAGACCAGTATGGTGTAGAGACCAGCATGGTGTAGAGACCAGCATGGTGTAGGGACCAGCATGTTGTAGGGACCAGCATGGTGTAGAGACCAGCACAGCGTAGGGACCAGCATGGCGTAGAGACCAGCATGGCGTAGGGACCAGCATGGTGTAGAGACCAGCATGGCGTAGGGACCAGCATGGCGTAGAGACCAGCATGGTGTAGAGACCAGTATGGTGTAGAGACCAGCATGGCGTAGGGACCAGCATGGCGTAGAGACCAGCATGGTGTAGAGACCAGCATGGTGTAGAGACCAGCATGGTGTAGAGACCAGCATGGCGTAGGGACCAGCATAGTGTAGAGACCAGCATGGTGTAGAGACCAGCATGGCATAGGGACCAGCATGGCGTAGAGACCAGCATGGCGTAGGGACCAGCATGGTGTAGAGACCAGCATGGTGTAGAGACCAGCATGGTGTAGGGACCAGCATGTTGTAGGGACCAGCATGGTGTAGAGACCAGCATGGTGTAGAGACCAGCATGGTGTAGGGACCAGCATGGCGTAGAGACCAGCATGGTGTAGGGACCAGCATGGTGTAGAGACCAGCATGGTGTAGAGACCAGCATGGTGTAGAGACCAGCATGGCGTAACAATGTAGAAATGTGCATTTGGCAATACAGTTTCGTATTACAGTGATCAGTATTACACCATACACAGTGATGTATCACTGCATCAAATGACCATTATTACACCATACACAGTTGGGTTTGCTTTATTGTTTATCCAAATGAATCCATTTGTGTGTGTGTGTGTGTGTGTGTGTGTGTGTGTGTGTGTGTGTGTGTGTGTGTGTGTGTGTGTGTGTGTGTGTGTGTGTGTGTGTGTGTGTGTGTGTGTGTGTGTGTGTGTGTGTGTGTGTGTGTGTGTGTGTGTGTGTGTGTGTGTGTGCCAGGCTGCTAGAGGAGGGCAACGTAGAGGCAGCAGAGGAACAGAAGCAGAAGATAGAACAGCAGCAGAGAGACAGACGCAGAGTCCTGGAGGAAAACACCATGACACATCAACCCACATTCTTCAGGTGAACTCCTACAGCTGGATACAGGGCGATGCCTAAACTGTCACGGACGTGGCCGTTTGACAGACAGGATATGAGCACTCTAGTACAAGGGTTCCCAACCTAGGGGTCGCGGGACATTCCTTGATTTGAGGGATTTTTTTTTACTATACAGGATATGCTGTATTTATTTTTACAGATGAGCAATGGTATAAACCGATCTATAATGACACATAACTCTGCGATGCTAGAAACAAGTGGTAGACTCCCAGAGGAAGACACTGATGCACATGGGGTTATCTTTGTTTGGGAAGTCATCTGATACAATGTGAGATTCGGTTGCTATCAATTGATCTATTCACTTTTGGCCCGATTCCGACTTTGGAAATGACACGTTTCTTACTCACACCTTTCCTATGCACTTCTCAGTACTTGGTATTGCCTTACGAAGGTGCGTAGTGGGCTTTTGCGCGCGCTGAATAAATGTAATCCCATTTGCTGGCCAACACATTTTCTCGTGGAGTTTTCTGTGAGAAAGTTGATATGTTGAAATGTTTCAGTTTGCTGCCATATGACTGGTTTCACATTCGTCTCCAGTTATTATAATGTCAAATAGATCTAAAATAAGTGTCATTTATATTTACAATCCCCTCATCCAAACGGATTACTCATTTACCAAGCTCTAATCAACAGCTCTTATCAAGTACTCGTTTACCTAGCTCTAATCAATAGCTCTTATCAAGTACTCGTTTACCTAGTTCTAATCAATAGCTCTTATCAAGTACTCGTTTACCTAGCTCTAATCAATAGCTCTGATCAAGTACTCGTTTACCTAGTTCTAATCAATAGCTCTGATCAAGTACTCGTTTACCTAGCTCTAATCAATAGCTCTGATCAAGTACTCGTTTACCTAGCTCTAATCAATAGCTCTGATCAAGTACTCGTTTACCTAGCTCTAATCAATAGCTCTTATCAAGTACTCGTTTACCTAGTTCTAATCAATAGCTCTGATCAAGTACTCGTTTACCTAGCTCTAATCAATAGCTCTGATCAAGTACTCGTTTACCTAGCTCTAATCAATAGCTCTGATCAAGTACTCGTTTACCTAGCTCTAATCAATAGCTCTGATCAAGTACTCGTTTACCTAGCTCTAATCAACAGCTCTGATCAAGTACTCGTTTACCTAGCTCTAATCAACAGCTCTGATCAAGTACTCGTTTACCTAGCTCTAATCAATAGCTCTGATCAAGTACTCGTTTACCTAGCTCTAATCAATAGCTCTGATCAAGTTGTAAATTACAGTGCATGGAGAATGGTTCTTTTTTAATTGGAAAACAAAAGTAATCCGATGCTTTTTCCACTTGGAATCGGTAGGTTTGCTAGACCTTATTCATAGTTTCCTAGCGCGTAAAAGTGGTCAGAATCCTCCGTATCTGCAGACACACCTCTGCCACACCTTCATGCATTCAATCTCCACCCAAAACGAACATCACGCTATTCTCATGCTTCAGTTCAAGTTCAGATAATTACCTTCCATTTACTCGCGCTTAACTCAGGTCGGAATCGGGCCCTTTCTGTAAAAGAGAATACGTACAGTTAAATTGAGGGTTCATATAAATGATAATAATAAAACGTATTTGGTAGCAGAATAACATTGGGTCTAGACTTTATTTTTCTTATAAAGGGACCCTGTTCCACAGCTAAACTCCACCTGCATTTATTCCCACTGGGTTTATTAAAGCAATAAGGCAGGAGGAGGTGTGGTATATGGCCAATATACCACGGCTAAGGGCTGTTCTTATGCATGACACAACGTGCCTGGATACGGCCCTTAGCCGTGGTATATTGGCCATATACCACGGCTATGGGCTGTTCTTATGCATGACACAACGTGCCTGGATACAGCCCTTAGCCGTGGTATATTGGCCATGGTATATTGGAAAAATAATTGTTTTGTCATACCCGTGATATACGGTCTCATTTACCACGGATTTCAGCCAATCAGCATTCAAGGCTCGAACCACCCAGTTTATAACACAATATGGATGTACCTATATAGATGTACAAGTACCACAACAGACACACCAGTCATGTTACATGTCCATGGGAACATTAGGTTTCTCCATTTTCAGTAGCTGGTTCTCAGTTTCCATTCAGTTCTGTTGGCAAGCTTGTGAGTGTTGAAGGCATAGTTCAAAAACAGTCACATTTTTGTATTTTGTTCATTAGTCCACTGTTAATCCACAAAAATGTCAACAGTCAAGGTTTCAAGAAAGAGCACTTATAATAAAAAGCAAAAACGTGATGATGATGATGAGGCTGATGATGATGATGATGAGGCTGTGTTATGCATCATGATCTTTTTGTTGTTGATTCTTTTTAGAAAGTATTTCATTATTCAGTTCAGGTAAAGAATATGTCTTTCTGTTGTCCACAGGAAATCAAAGGACGACACCTGGGTTAGCAACAACACTTACTGGGACCTGAGAAGGGATCCAGGCTTTTCCCACCTGGACTGTCCTGTGTTGTGGTGACCTGAGGAGGGAACCAGGCTATCCCCACCTGGACTGTCCTGTATTGGGGTGACCTGAGGAGGGAACCAGGCTATCACCACCTGGAATGTCCTGTGTTGTGATGACCTGAGGAGGGAACCAGGCTATCACCACCTGGACTGTCCTGTGTTGTGGTGACCTGAGGAGGGAACCAGGCTATCACCACCTGGACTGTCCTGTTTTGTGGTGACCTGAGGAGGGAACCAGGCTATCACCACCTGGACTGTCCTGTGTTGTGGTGACCTGAGGAGGGAACCAGGCTATCACCTCCTGGACTGTCCTGTGTTGTGGTGACCTGAGGAGGGAACCAGGCTATCACCACCTGGACTGTCCTGTGTTGTGGTGACCTGAGGAGGGAACCAGGCTATCACCACCTGGACTGTCCTGTGTTGTGGTGACCTGAGGAGGGAACCAGGCTATCACCACCTGGACTGTCCTGTGTTGTGGTGACCTGAGGAGGGAACCAGGCTATCACCACCTGGACTGTCCTGTGTTGTGGTGACCTGAGGAGGGAACCAGGCTATCACCACCTGGACTGTCCTGTGTTGTGGTGACCTGAGGAGGGATCCAGGCTATCACCACCTGGACTGTCCTGTGTTGTGGTGACCTGAGGAGGGAACCAGGCTATCCCCACCTGGACTGTCCTGTGTTGTGGTGACCTGAGGAGGGAACCAGGCTACCACCTCCTGGACTGTCCTGTGTTGTGGTGACCTGAGGAGGGAACCAGGCTATCCCCACCTGGACTGTCCTGTGTTGTGGTGACCTTAGTGTGACTTTTGTGGCCACTGGTCACACACCTGAGTCATGTTTATTAGGCCCAGGACTGAAACAGGGAGGGACGACCTGAACGTGTCCAGTAAGAAACACTTGTGCGTTCAAAAGGCACCAAACGGAAGAAAACAGACTGCAACTTCCAGTCCAATAAGAAACTTTTTTTTTCCAGTTGCAAAACGTTTTGCTACGGTGTGCACTTATGAACATGACCCTGTTTGGACTTCCTGTCTGTACTGTGACCCAGGCTGGCTCTAGGGGCTGGAGTCCTGCTGCTCTATCCGTCTCATTGGTTTTGCCTCAAATGGCACCCTATGCCCTACATAGTGTACTGCTTTTGACCAGAGCCCTGTGGGCCCAAGTAGTGCATCATACGCTAAAGGGAATAGGGTGCTATTTGGGACGTACGGTCATGCACATGTCCATCTACTGTCTATCATTCACATGTCCATCTACTATCCATCTACTGTCCATCATTCACATGTCCATCTACTGTCCATCATTCACATGTCCATCTACTGTCCATCATTCACATGTCCATCTACTGTCCATCATTCACATGTCCATCTACTATCCATCTACTGTCCATCATTCACATGTCCATCTACTGTCCATCATTCACATGTCCATCTACTGTCCATCATTCACATGTCCATCTACTATCCATCATTCACATGTCCATCTACTGTCCATCATTCACATGTCCATCTACTATCCATCATTCACATGTCCATCTACTATCCATCATTCACATGTCCATCTACTATCCATCATTCACATGTCCATCTACTGTCCATCATTCACATGTCCATCTACTGTCCATCATTCACATGTCCATCTACTGTCCATCATTCACATGTCCATCTACTGTCCATCATTCACATGTCCATCTACTGTCCATCATTCACATGTCCATCTACTGTCCATCATTCACATGTCCATCTACTATCCATCATTCACATGTCCATCTACTATCCATCATTCACATGTCCATCTACTGTCCATCATTCACATGTCCATCTACTGTCCATCATTCACATGTCCATCTACTGTCCATCATTCACATGTCCATCTACTGTCCATCATTCACATGTCCATCTACTATCCATCATTCACATGTCCATCTACTATCCATCATTCACATGTCCATCTACTATCCATCATTCACATGTCCATCTACTGTCCATCATTCACATGTCCATCTACTGTCTATCATTCACATGTCCATCTACTATCCATCATTCACATGTCCATCTACTATCCATCATTCACATGTCCATCTACTGTCCATCATTCACATGTCCATCTACTGTCCATCATTCACATGTCCATCTACTATCCATCATTCACATGTCCATCTACTGTCCATCATTCACATGTCCATCTACTGTCCATCATTCACATGTCCATCTACTATCCATCATTCACATGTCCATCTACTATCCATCATTCACATGTCCATCTACTGTCCATCATTCACATGTCCATCTACTATCCATCATTCACATGTCCATCTACTATCCATCATTCACATGTCCATCTACTGTCCATCATTCACATGTCCATCTACTATCCATCATTCACATGTCCATCTACTATCCATCATTCACATGTCCATCTACTATCCATCTACTGTCCATCATTCACATGTCCATCTACTGTCCATCATTCACATGTCCATCTACTATCCATCATTCACATGTCCATCTACTGTCCATCATTCACATGTCCATCTACTATCCATCATTCACATGTCCATCTACTATCCATCATTCACATGTCCATCTACTATCCATCTACTGTCCATCATTCACATGTCCATCTACTGTCCATCATTCACATGTCCATCTACTGTCCATCATTCACATGTCCATCTACTATCCATCATTCACATGTCCATCTACTGTCCATCATTCACATGTCCATCTACTATCCATCATTCACATGTCCATCTACTGTCCATCATTCACATGTCCATCTACTATCCATCATTCACATGTCCATCTACTGTCTATCATTCACATGTCCATCTACTGTCCATCATTCACATGTCCATCTACTGTCCATCATTCACATGTCCATCTACTATCCATCATTCACATGTCCATCTACTATCCATCATTCACATGTCCATCTACTGTCCCCCCCCCCCCACACGTATGTTGCTGATTCATTGTTTTCATGTTTTCATTTGAGAGTTTATCCAGTTCATTGCCTTAATAGACAACATTTATCCGATTAGTCTATTAATGTAGCGTCTTTGTGAGCAAACCCTTCGAATGCAGAGACTATTATGCAAAATGGTGTCCTGTTTTTCCACCTGTGGTGTCTCATCGTGCAGAATAGAACACACAAGAAATACTGTATACTTCAACAAGGTACTAAAAAAGGAATTTACTGGCCTTGTGGGTTCTGCAAAGACTGTAGAATAATCCTTCCCTTTTTGTATTGCCGCGCCTCGCTAACTTAGCTACTAGTCTACATTAACACAGCTGTTGACTGTACAACACTGTCTTAATACACACGGTTTTCTACCTCTGAGATGAGATTCCATGGTACCTGTAACACCGTTGAGAAGGTGTACATGTCAATATTTATTCTGCACCTGTCTAATGCCTTACTGGGTGAACTATGTGACGTTTTACTCTCATTTCTGTTTTAAAACAAACTGAGATGTTTCAGAAGGGCACGTGTGTTTCGTGCGAGGAGGAATTCTTTAAAGAATGAAGTATGTATATGAAGTTTCATTCTAAAAATGCTATATATCCATTTTCAGAAATGTTGGTGAATTAGCTTTTGTAGTTTAAAAGGTCATGAACAGTCAAAATCATGTTTTTCATGAAATTGGATGATATTTGAAGGAAACCAGATTAAAGTATTGATGACCAAAGTATGAAAATGACCGTTGCTTGTTTATTGATCAAGTTTGATCATAAAGTTCCTGGCCCCTCCCCATGTCAAACACTGGTAACATTGTATTATCTTACCTCATTTACATAAGTACCGCCGGGGAACCAACATTGGAGAAGGCGAGTTTGCGGAGGGGTGTGGTTTATATAGCTAGGCTAGATATATACTGTAGGGGTCAGCAAATATAATTACAAGTTTACCCTATGCATCTATCACAAAGATACAGTATTCAGACCCTTGACATTCATCTATGGTAAAGATACAGTATTCAGACCCCTTGGCATTCATCTATAGCAAAGATACAGTATTCAGACCCCTTGGCATTCATCTATAGCAAAGATACAGTATTCAGACCCCTTGGCATGCATCTATGGTAAAGATACAGTATTCAGACCCTTGGCATTCATCTATAGCAAAGATACAGTATTCAGACCCCTTGGCATTCATCTATAGCAAAGATACAGTATTCAGACCCCTTGGCATTCATCTATAGCAAAGATACAGTATTCAGACCCCTTGGCATTAATCTATAGCAAAGATACAGTATTCAGACCCCTTGGCATTCATCTATAGCAAAGATACAGTATTCAGACCCCCTGGCATTCATCTATAGCAAAGATACAGTATTCAGACCCCTTGGAATGCATCTATAGTAAAGATACAGTATTCAGACCCCTTGGCATTCATCTATAGCAAAGATACAGTATTCAGACCCCTTGGCATTCATCTATAGCAAAGATACAGTATTCAGACCCCTTGGCATTCATCTATAGCAAAGATACAGTATTCAGACCCCTTGGCATTCATCTATAGCAAAGATACAGTATTCAGACCCCTTGGAATGCATCTATAGTAAAGATACAGTATTCAGACCCTTGACATTCATCAATGGTAAAGATACAGTATTCAGACCCCTTAACATTCATCAATGGTAAAGATACAGTATTCAGACCCCTTGGCATTCATCTATGGTAAAGATACAGTATTCAGACCCTTGACATTCATCTATCACAAAGATACAGTATTCAGACCCTTGACATTCATCTATAGTAAAGATACAGTATTCAGACCCTTGACATTCATCTATCACAAAGATACAGTATTCAGACCCCTTAACATTCATCTATAGCAAAGATACAGTATTCAGACCCCTTGGCATTCATCTATAGCAAAGATACAGTATTCAGACCCCTTGGCATTCATCTATAGCAAAGATACAGTATTCAGACCCCTTGGCATTCATCTATAGCAAAGATACAGTATTCAGACCCCTTGGCATTCATCTATAGCAAAGATACAGTATTCAGACCCCTTGGCATTCATCTATGGTAAAGATACAGTATTCAGACCCTTGACATGCATCTATGGTAAAGATACTGTCATGCAGGTGAAAGAGGACCCAAAAGCGACTTAACAGAAACAGAGTTTATTCAAGTCCAAACAGGGAATAACAGAAATCCTCTAGTCTGTAGAGGGGAATGACAGGAGAAGCGGCCACAGACTGCAGGTCGCTTCGGGTAGGCGCAGGCCGTAGTTGACAGAGACACCTGCTCACACGCAGCATCTGATGAAGGCAAAAAACACGACAGGACAGGGTGATACACAATCACAGCAAAAACACGACAGGACAGGGCGAAACGCAATCACAGCATGGTGAATACTAAACAAGGAACCGACGGGACAGGAACGGAACACAAAGGAATAAATAGGGACTCTAATCAGGGGAAAGGATCGGGAACAGGTGTGGGAAGACTAAATGATGATTAGGGGAATAGGAACAGCTGGGAGCAGGAACGGAACGACAGAGAGAAGAGAGAGCGAGAGAGTGAGAGGGGGAGGGGGAGAGAGAGGGATAGAAAGAGGGAAAGAACCCAATAAGACCAGCAGAGGGAAACGAACAGAATGGGGAGCACAGGGACAAGACATGATAATAAATGACAAACATGACAGATACAGTATTCAGACCCCTTGGCATTCATCTATAGTAAAGAAACAGTATTCAGACCCCTTGGCATTCATCTATAGCAAAGATACAGTATTCAGACCCCTTGGCATTCATCTATAGCAAAGATACAGTATTCAGACCCCTTAACATTAATCTATAGCAAAGATACAGTATTCAGACCCCATTGACTTTTTACACATGTTGTTATGTTACAGCCTTATTCTAAAATGTATTAAATAAATGTTTTCCTCATCAATCCACACCCAATACCCCATAATGACAATGCAGAAAAAGGTATTTAGATATTTTTTCAAATTAATAAAACAGAAATACTTTATTTACATAAGTATTCAGACCCTTGGCTATGAGACACAAAATTGAGCTCAGTTGCAGCCTGTATCCTGTTTCCATTGATCATCCTTGAGATGTTTCTACAACTTGATTGGAGTCCACCTGTGGTCAATTCAATTGATTGGACATGATTTGGAAAGGCACACGCCTGTCTATATAGGGTCCCACCAGTTGACAGTGCATGTCAGAGAAAAAAACTATCCTTGAGGTCGAAGGAATTATCAGGATTGTGTCCGAGGCACAGATCTGGGGAAGGGTACCAAAACATTTCTGCAGCATTGAAGGTCCCCAAGAACACAGTGACCTTCATCATTCTTAAATGACAGAAGTTTGGAACCACCAAGACTTCCTAGAGTTGGCCACCCAGCCAAACTAATCAATCTAGGGAGAAGGGCCTTGGTCAGGGGAGGTAACCAAGAACCCGATGGTCACTCAGACAGAGCTCCAGAGTTCCTATATGGAGATGGGAGAACCTTCCAGAAGGACAAGCATCTCTGCAGCACTCCACCAATCAGGCCTTTATTATAGAGTGCCCAGACGGAAGCCACTCCTTAATAAAAGGCACATGACAGCCCGCTTGGAGTAGGCCAAAACGCACCTAAAGGACTCTAACCATGAGAAACAAGATTCTCTGGTCTGATGAAACCAAGATTAAATTCTTTGGCCTGAATGCCAAGCGTCACATCTGGAGGAAACCTGGCACCATCCCTACAGTGAAGCATGGTGGTGGCAGCATCATGCTGTGGGGATGTTTTTAGCGACAAGGACTGGGAAACTAGTCAGGATCGAGGGAAAGATGAACGGAGCAAAGTACAGAGAGATCCTTGATGAAAACCTGCTCCAGAGCACTCAGGACCTCAGACTGGGGAGAAGGTTCACCTTCTCCCGCTCCAGGCTCCCCAGCATTATACACTCCTGCCTTCCCCGTCACGCCTGCTCCCGCTCCAGGCTCCCCAGCATTATACACTCCAGGCTCCCCAGCATTATACACTCCTGCCTTCCCCGTCACGCCTGCTCCCGCTCCAGGCTCCCCAGCATTATACACTCCTGCCTTCCCCCCGTCATGCCTGCTCCCGCTCCAGGCTCCCCAGCATTATACACTCCAGGCTCCCCAGCATTATACACTCCAGGCTCCCCAGCATTATACACTCCTGCCTTCCCCTGTCATGCCTGCTCCCGCTCCAGGCTCCCCAGCATTATACACTCCTGCCTTCCCCCGTCACGCCTGCTCCCGCTCCAGGCTCCCCAGCATTATACACTCCTGCCTTCCCCGTCATGCCTGCTCCCGCTCCATGCTCCCCAGCATTATACACTCCTGCCTTCCCCGTCATGCCTGCTCCCGCTCCAGGCTCCCCAGCATTATACACTCCTGCCAGCCATCATTACGCACACCTGCCTTCCCCGTCACTCGCATCAGCGGTTATTGGACTCACCTGGACTCAATCACCTCTTTCATTACCTCCCCTATATCTGTCTGTCCCCCCTCTTTTCCCTACTTCAGCATTGTGCTGATGCTCTTCCTGTCTTGTTCTATGTCTGTTCTGATTAAATGTTTGACTCCCCGTACCTGCTTCTCTACTCCAGCGTCGGTCCTTACAGTATGAGCCAATCAGCTGTGTTGTGACAAAGTAGGGTAGTATACAGAAGATCGCCCTACTTGGTAAAAGACCAAGTCCATATTATGGCAAGAACAGCTCAAATAAGCAAAGAGAAATACAGTCCATCATTACTTTATGACATGAAGGTCAGTCAATGTGGAAAATGTTGCAAAAACCATCAAGTTCTATGACGAAACTGGCTCTCATGAGGACCGCCACAGGAAAGAAAGACCCAGAGTTACCTTTGCTGCAGAGGATAAGTTCATTAGAGTTACCAGCCTCAGAAATTGCAGCCCAAATAAATGCTTATGGAGTTCAAGTAACAGAAATATCTCAACATCAACTGTTCAGAGGAGACTGTCTGAATCAGGCCTTCATGGTCAAATTGCTACAAAGATGAACCACTACTAAAGGACACCAATAATAATAAGAGACTTGCTTGGGATAAGAAACACAAGCGATGGACATTAGACCGGTGGAAATCTGTCCTTTTGTCATGGTTCCACCTGTCACCCAGAGACATTGATAACACTCAGCTGTGTCCTATTATTCATTATGATTTCCCTGTTAAAACAGGTGCGTTTTCTGCTTTGCTGAAGCTTGAATTGTTTACCGTGTGCGTTTGTTTCCTGAGTGAGTTTTTCAGACTTAGTGTTTGTTGTTACTGTGATCCGTTGGATACCGTTTCTCAGTAAAGTATGTATGTTTAACCACTGATTCCTCATCTGGTCTCTTCTCTGCACCTGGATCCAACCTCATCACGTCACAACTTTGGTCTGATGAGTCCAAATTTGTGTTTGTGAGATGCAGAGAGTAGGTGAACGGATTATCTCCACATGTGTGGTTCCCACCGTAAAGCACGGAGGAGGAGGTGTGATGGTGCTTTGCTGGAGACACTGTCTGTGATTTATTTAGAATTCAAGGCACACTTAACCAGCATGGCTACCACAGCATTCTGCAGCGATACTCCATCACATCTGGTTTGTTCTTAGTGGGACTATCATTTGTTTTTCAACAGGACAATGACCCCAAACACACCTCCAGGCTGTGTAAGGGCTATTTGACCAAGAAGGAGAGTGATGGAGTGCTGTATCAGATGACCTGGCCTCCACAATCACCCGACCTCAACCCAAATGAGATGGTTTGGGGTGAGTTGGACCGCAGAGTGAAGGAAAAGCAGTCAGCAAATGCTCAACATATGTGGGAACTACTTCAAGACTGTTGGAAAAGCATTCCATGTAAAGCTGGCTGAGGAATGCCAAGAGTGTGCAAAGCTGTCATCAAGGCAAAGGGGGGCTATTTTGAAGAATCTAAAATATATTTTGATTTGTTTAACACTTTTTTGGTTACTACATGATTCCATATGTGTAATTTCATCGTTACAATGTCTTCACTTATTCTACAATATAGAAAATAATAAAAATGAAGAAAAACCCTTGAATAAGTAGCTATGTCCAAACTTCTGACTGGTACTGTATGTTTACATTGCCAAAGCAAGTGAAATAAACAATAAAAAATAACAGTAAGAATTACACACACAAAAGTTCCAAAATAATAAAGACATTTCAAATATGTTGCAACGATGTGCAAATAGTTAAAGTACAAAAATAAATCAACATAAATATGGGTTGTATTTACAATGGAATTTTTCTTTACTGGTTACCCTTTTGTCTTTACTGGTTACCCAAATCTTGCTGCTGTGATGTCACACTGTAGTATTTCACCCAGTAGATATGGGAGTCTATCAAAATTGGATTTGTTTTAAAATTCTTTGTGGATCTGTTTCATCTGAGGGAAATATGTCTCTCTAATATGGTCTTACATTTGGCAAGAGGTTAGGAAGTGCATCTCAGTTTCCACCTCATTTTGTGGGCAGTGTGCACCTATCCTGTCTTCTCTTGAAATCCAGGTCGGCCTATGGCGGCCTTTCTCAATAGCAAGGCTATGCTCACTGAGTCTCTACATAGTCAAAGCTTTCTTTAATTTTGGGTCAGTTACAGTGGTCAGGTATTCTGCCAGTGTGTTCTCTCTGTGTAGGGCCAAATAGCATTCTAGTTTGCTCCGTTTTTGTTAATTATTTCCAATGTGTCAAGTAAATATCTTTTTGTTTTCTCATTATTTATTTGGGTCTAATTATGTTGCTGTTGCTGTCCTGGGGCTCTGTGGGGTCTGTTTGTGTTTGTGAACAGAGCCCCAGGACCAGCTTGCTGAGGGACTCTTCTCCAGGTTCATCTCTCTGTAGGTGATGGCTTTGTTATGGAAGGTTTGGGAATCGCTTCCTTTTAGGTGGTTGTAGAATTTAATGGCTCTTTTCTGGATTTTGATAATTAGTGGGTATCGGCCTCTGCTCTGCATGTGTTATTAGGTATTTTATGTTGTACATGGAGGATGCAGAATTCTGCAGAGTGTCAATTTGGTGTTTTGTGAGGGGACCTCACAACCATAACCAGTGGTAACAGGTTCTATATCTGATTCAAGTATTTGAGGCAAAATCCTAATTGGTATGTCAAATTTTGATGGCATTTTTTTATTTAACCAGGCAAGTCAGTTAAGAACAAATTCTTATTTACAATGACATCCTAGGAATAGTGGGTTAACTGCCTTGTTCAGGAGCAGAACAGCAGATTTTGACCTTGTCTACTCGGGGATTCGATGTAGCAACCTTTCTGTTACTGACCCAACGCTCTAACTACTAGTCTACCAGCCGCCCCCAAGAGCAAAGGCCTGGCAAGGCTTGCCTTGTCTCTTTTTACCATTCATTCATTCACTCACTCACTCACTCACTCACTCACTCACTCACTCACACTCACTCACTCACTCACTCACTCACTCACTCACTCACTCACTCACTCACTCACTCACTCACTCACTCACTCACTCACTCACTCACTCACTCACTCACTCACTCACACTCTCTCTCTCTCTCCCCCTCCCCCACCCCTTGTCACAGCTGGATCAGTTGTGTGAAGGTGAGACTCCTGACCTGGGTGATCTGGAAGAGTCTGAGAGGGAAACAGTCCAGGCCATACTGGATCTTGTAGACCAATGTGTTGGGAAGGATGAGGACGAGATCAGATCCTCACTTCTCAGTGCCGTCCACCTCATTGTCAGTGCCATGGACGGTGAGATAGAGAGCAGTTTTCACAGGATTCTCCAGTTATTACTTGATCAGTTCCTGGGAAACTAGGTTCATTACTGTGGTTTTATGTGTGTATATTTATTTATTCAGGAATGACAGATGAAGGTCTCTCTGTGTTGGGATCCTGTTGCAGTCCTCCAGTCTTACAGGCCCTGCAGATCCTGGTGAGTTCACACCTGCTTGATTGAGCCTCCAGTCCTGCATGACCTGGAGTTCATTTTTCTAGGTTTTTGTTTATGTAAATGTGTTTGGGTTTATGTAAATGTTTTGGGGATATGTAAATGTATTGGAGTTATGTAAATGTATTTGTAAAATGTAAAAACAAACTATTATTTCTACCATTATAATAACGTTTTTTACATTTTTTTTACCTTTATTTAACCAGGCAAGTCAGTTAAGAACATATTCTTATTTTCAATGACGGCCTGGGAACAGTGGGTTAACTGCCTGTTCAGGGGCAGAACGACAGATTTGTACCTTGTCAGCTCGGGGGTTTGAACTCACAACCTTCCAACGCTCTAACCACTAGGCTACGCTGCCGCCCCATTGTACCACCAGTAGCAGTAGTAACACCATTGACGGTAACCAGTGGCGATTTTTAACAAAAATATTAGTGGGGAAATTCAATGAAAACAAGTGAATATGCATCAACACATTACTACCTAACAATTATGTTAAGTAAGCACCTAGTCACAGAGAAACACAGACATTTTTCCAGACAAAGAGAGGAGTCACAAAAGGCAGAAATAGAGATAAAATGAATCACTAACCTTTGATGATCTTCATCAGATGACACTCATAGGACTTAATGTTACACAATAAATGTATGTTTAGTTTGATAAAGTTCTTATTTATATCCAAAAATCTGAGTTTACATTGGCGTGTTATGTTCAGTAGTTCCAAAACATTCGGTGATTTTGCAGAGAACCACATCAATTTACAGAAATACTCATCATAAATATTGATGAAAATACAAGTGTTGTACATGGAACTTTTTATTTTTTAGATTTTTACCCCTTTTTCTCCCCAATTTCATGGTATCCAATTGTTTTTAGTAGCTACTATCTTGTCTCATCGCTACAACTACTGTACGGGCTCGGGAGAGACGAAGGTTGAAAGTCATGTGTCCTCCAATACACAACCCAACCAAGCCGTACTGCTTCTTAACACAGCGCCATCCAAACCGGAAGCCAGCCGCACCAGTGTGTCGGAGGAAACGCTGTGCACCTGGCAACCTTGGTTAGCGCGCCACAGGAGTCGCTGGTGCGCGATGAGACAAGGATTTCCCTCCGTAACCGGAGCAACGCTAGGCCAATTGTGCGTCGCCCCACGGACCTCCCGGTCGCGGCCGGTTACGACAGAGCCTGGGCGCAAACCCAGAGTCTCTGGTGGCACAGCTGGCACTGCAGTACAGCGCCCTTAACCACCACCCGGGAGGCTCGTACATGGAACTTTAGATAAACTTCTCCTTAATGCAACCGCTGTGTCAGATTTCAAAAAAGCTTTATAATAATCTGAGTACAGCGCTCAGACAACAAAACAGCCAAACAGATATCCACCGTGTTGAACAGTCAACAGAAGTCAGAAATAGCATTATAAATATTACCTTACCTTTGATGATCTTCATCAGAATGCACTCCCAGGAATCCCAATTCTACAATAAATGTTTGATTTGTTCGATAAAGTCCATCACTTATGTCCAAATACCTCCTTTTTGTTTGCGCGTTTAGTACACAATCCAATCTCACGACGCGCAGGCAAGTCCAAGCGAACATTCAGACAAAAAGTTATATTACAGTTCGTAGAAACATGTCAAACGAAGTATAGAATCAATCTTTAGGATGTTTTTATCATAAATCTTCAATAATGTTCCAACCGGAGAATTCCTTTGTCTGTAGAATTGCAATGCTAACTCTCACGTGAACGCGCGTGGTCGGCTCATGGCACTTTGCCAGACGTCTGACTCAATCCCCTGTCATTCACCCCCACCTCACAGTAGAAGCCTCAAACAAGGTTCTAAAGAATGTTTACATCATGTGGAAGCCTTAGGAAGTGCAATATGACCCCATAGACACTGTATATTCGATAGGCAATGAGTTGGAAAAACTACAAACCTCAAATTTCCCACTTCCTGGTTGGATATTTTCTCAGGTTTTTGCCTGCCATATTAGTTCTGTTATACTCACAGACATCATTCAAACAGTTTTGGAAACTTCAGAGTGTTTCCAATACTAATAATATGCATATATTAGCAACTGGGCTTGAGTAGCAGGCAGTTTACTCTGGGCACCTTATTCATCCAAGCTACTCAATACTGCCCCCCAGTCCCAAAGAAGTTTTAACAAGATGCTCAGGTTATGAATAAAGCAACAATGTTTATGAAGCTACTCTCTGCCTTGCTTCAACCATTGCATAGATACAGTTCCATGGGTTTTTACATTCTGACATCAATCATTACCAACAACATGTAGTAGCTAGCTAGCTACCTCAAACAGCAGCTGTTAGCCACTGCAAGTTCCATCCAAACCACTCACGCTTAATTATTTGATAACTTGCTTTATTTTAACAGAAGCCTGTTCAGCGGTTGATGAGCACCAAGATATTTTCACTCTACAAGTTTGAAAATAATTTTCTTGGTGATTGTTGGCATGATTCAAGATTAATTTTCAGCGAGGTAGCTAGAAGACGATTAACAACTATGGGCGGGCACTACTAATGACTCTCTATAGCAGCAACCAAGCAGGCTTGGCTAGCCTCTCCACAACAGATCACTGAGTGAGAATGAAACCGCTGCATTAGCGAGCTGCCTTTCCTCAAATAACATTTGGCAAAATAACAATACAACAGGGAAGCGAGCACGTACTGTATGCTTGATTAGCTCAAGCAATTACACATCAAATGTGTTTGCTTACTGATATAATGTTGTGACATGAGTGAAAGCCAGAATTACATGGAGATCAGCGCCATTTCTGGGATAGTGGTGGAGCTGAACAATGTGTTGCATCAAAGTATACGTCACACCAATTACTTTTTGTAAGTATTTTAGGATCTAAGGTCATTTAACCTTTAAAAATAATTGACTTGATCATTCACTAAAGAGATTTGATGAATCATTTTGCTCAAGGTGTAATTTCCCTTCATTTAAATTGAGTTACACCAATGATATGTTTTATTTAAACAGACCAAATTATCTATTGAATCATAACATTGATGACATACTAAAAGGGTGTGATTAGCTAAAAATCTTCTTTAATATCGACCCCTCTCCTGATAACAGTTTGCCACTGGAAGGAATGTTCAAGGTCCGTGTATATCTATACATAAAACTTAGGGACACATAATAATTGTAAATATATATATATATATTAGTGGCCTTCTTTGCTTTATTGATCTATCTACAGTGTATTCATACATTTAGTTTACTTTGTAGATATATATATATATATATTTGTCTTTGTAATGAGTGATGTTCAAGGGGTTAACAAAGTATTATATTTGTTTTCATTGATCTATAAAATATATTAAATACTTTTGTTTATTTTATAACATTCAAAATAATATATCCCAAAAACATGTCACTAAGATAACGTTTTGCAGTATAAAGGACTTCCATTATGTTTCACGTTGACAAACAGTTTAATATCAATTAAAACATGTATAATGTCTAACTAGTTGTCATTTTATAGTGTTTGTCATTGTTGCAAAGTCGAGGGATGCAAATGCCACATTAATTCAAGAATGACCCAGAAAATAAAGCATATCAATGTATTTTTGTGCTGCTTGTCCTCCAGGTGCAGCATGTGGCAGCAGGGAGTGGGGAGACCCTCTCTCTGAGAGATGCAGGTCTGGCTGTTCTGACTGAGGAGGAGCTGTATCAGAGGACAGAGAGTCTCTTTGGTCACTCTGAAGTTACACTGAAGAGAGAGGAGGACACACTGAGGACAGAGATGAAGGACCAGCCTGGATACCTTCCTCTAGTCATGAGTATCACTGTGAAAGGCCTTTTTAGTTTAAGCTGAGAGAGAGACAGAGAGTCCCGGACTAGAATCCCACACGCAGATTCTAAGCAGACGTTGAACTGAAAAACAACTATTTCCATTGATTGTTAATTTCCTGCATTGTGTATTTATCTTCGAATATTCTTACATAATATTTTGTGAGTGTAATGTTTACTGTTCATTTTTTATTGTTTATTTAAATGTGGTTTATTATCTATTTCACTTGCTTTGGCAATGTAACAGGTATGTATGCACGCATGACTGTAAGTTGCTTTGGCAATGTAACAGGTATGTATGCACGCATGACTGTAAGTTGCTTTGGCAATGTAACAGGTATGTATGCACGCATGACTGTAAGTTGCTTTGGCAATGTAACAGGTATGTATGCACGCATGACTGTAAGTTGCTTTGGCAATGTAACAGGTATGTATGCACGCATGACTGTAAGTTGCTTTGGATAAAAGAGTCTGCTAAATGGCATATATTATGAAACGTGTCAATCCTGTTTGAACCATTCCATGTCTTACTCCTGCACTAGTTGAGCCACAGAACTAGTGAACAACAGTGAATGTATCCTTGTAATGTTTTCAGTAAAGTTCAACACACGATATCAGACGTCTTCTAGTCATTAGATAATACAACATAAAGTGGGACATTACAGAGGAGGGAGGGAGGGAGGGGGAGGGGTTAGTTTATTAGGATCCCCATTAGATAATACAACATAAAGTGGGACATTACAGAGGAGGGGAGGGGTAGTTTATTAGGATCCCCATTAGATAATACAACATAAAGTGGGACATTACAGAGGAGGGGAGGGGGGGGTAGTTTATTAGGATCCCCATTAGATAATACAACATAAAGTGGGACATTACAGAGGGGGGAGGGAGGGGGGGGGGTTAGTTTATTAGGATCCCCATTAGATAATACAACATAAAGTGGGACATTACAGAGGAGGGGGGTTAGTTTATTAGGATCCCCATTAGATAATACAACATAAAGTGGGACATTACAGAGGAGGGGGGGGTAGTTTATTAGGATCCCCATTAGATAATACAACATAAAGTGGGACATTACAGAGGAGGGGAGGGGGGGGGGGAGTTTATTAGGATCCCCATTAGATAAAACAACATAAAGTGGGACATTACAGAGGGGGAAGGAGGGAGGGGGGGGGGGTTAGTTTATTAGGATCCCCATTAGACAAAACAACATAAAGTGGGACATTACAGAGGGGGGTAGTTTATTAGGATCCCCATTAGACAAAACAACATAAAGTGGGACATTACAGAGGGGGGGGAGGGGGTAGTTTATTAGGATCCCCATTAGATAATACAACATAAAGTGGGACATTACAGAGGGGGGAGGGAGGGAGGGGGGTTAGTTTATTAGGATCCCCATTAGATAATACAACATAAAGTGGGACATTAAAGGGGGGGTTAGTTTATTAATATAATAATAATATATGCCATTTAGCAGACGCTTTTATCCAAAGCGACTTACAGTCATGTGTGCATACATTCTACGTATGGGTGGTCCCGGGATCGAACCCACTACCCTGGCGTTACAAGCGCCATGCTCTACCAACTGAGCTACAGAAGGACCACCCAGGATCCCCATTAGATAATACAACATAAAGTGGGACATTAAAGGGGGGGGTTAGTTTATTAGGATCCCCATTAGATAATACAACATAAAGTGGGACATTACAGAGGGGAGGAGGGAGGGAGGGGGAGGAGGGAGGGAGAGAGGGAGGGAGGGAGGGAGGGAGGGAGGGAGGGAGGGAGGGAGGGAGGGAGGGAGGGAGGGAGGGAGGGAGGGAGGGAGGGAGGGAGGGAGGGAGGGAGGGAGGGAGGGAGGGAGGGAGGGAGGGAGGGGGTTAGTTTATTAGGATCCCCATTAGATAATACAACATAAAGTGGGACATTAAAGGGGGGGGGGTTAGTTTATTAGGATCCCCATTAGATAAAACTGTTATTGCACTTTGGAACTGATAAGTGTCTGTTGGTGTTGGACTCTCCTACGGTACATTGGTGAAGTATATGAATGTGACTTTCTGACCCTGTAGTAACAGTCAGGTTCATCAACTGATTTACCACACGTTGGACACAAAGGTTGTGAATGATACTTTATCAAATTAAACAATGATTTAACTAGGCAAGTCAGTTAAGACTTTTTTATTTACAATGACGGCCTCCCCCAGCATCCCCTACCCCGGCATCCCCTACCCCGGCCTCCCCTACCCCGGCCTCACCTACCCCGGCCTCCCCTACCCCGGCCTCACCTACCCCGGCCTCCCCTACCCCGGCCTCCCTACCCCGGCCTCACCTACCCCGGGCCTCCCCTACCCCGGCAACCCCTACCCCGGCCTCCCCTACCCCAGATTCCCCTACCCCGGCATCCCCTACCCCGGCCTCACCTACCCCGGCAGCCCCTATCCCGGCCTCCCTTACCCCAGCATCCCCTACCCTAGCCTCCTCTGACCCGGACGATGCATTGAGCGCTGCCCTATGTGGCTCCCAATCACGGCCGGTTGTGATACAGTCCAGGGTCTGCAGTGACACCTGTAGCACTGAGATACAGTGCCTTAGACCAGTGCGCCACTCGGGAGCCTTAAAATACAGTAGGCTAATACTGATATTCTACACAAAATATTTCACACAACCATTGTACAATGTCTCCAAAACACTGTTTGTGCAGAAACACTCTGTTGTATTAAACCAGTTTTAAAGCGCATTGTGCATTATTAGTTCTACAACTTCAGTGTGTACAGGGCCTTAAAGGAAACATTCCTCATCAAATCAAACTTTATTTGTCACATGCGCCGAATACAAAACAGGTGTAGACTTACAGTGAAATGCTTATTAACAAGCCCTTAACCAACAATGCAGTTCAAGAAATAATTAAGAAAATGTTTATCAAATAAACTAAAGTAAAAAAAATGATAAAAAAGTAACACAATAAAATAGCAAAAATGAGACTATATACAGGGAGTGCCGGTTAGTTGAGGTCATTTGTACATGTAGGTAGTGGTAAAGTGACGAAACAGGAAGTAGCAGCAGTGTAAAAACAAAGCTGTGCTTCGGTAGCCTGAAGAAAGTGAAAGTGAAAGAGTTACTGAGTTATTACACGTAAGAACAGGAGCATTATTCTCTGGTAACTCTAATAACCCTGAGTCTGTGTAGGAAATAGAGACGTTGTTGGACACTGGAGCAGACACTCTACTTGGACTTTCCAGCGACGCACATTGTTCATACGAACATCCAGGTACTTGGAGGAACTAACGTTTGCGTGGTTGAAGGATGCTATGAGGATGACAACACATCACACCAGAATATTCTTCCCAGTAATGTGGCATGTAGTTCTAACTGCTTCTAGAGAAGTTATTTTCTCATGAAATAAAACAGAAGTGAAGAGCAGGAATGTAAGAGTGGAACAGGACAGTTTCCCAGTTAAATAGACTCCTCCTACTAGTATGTAATGAACTCTTAGCTAATGCATTTCAGACATATTCCTATCTCATTCATAACCTATCTCTAAGTCATAAGGACCCAGAGGAAGAAGCAGTGGGAACCAGGTATTGAAGCAGTGTTGCGATCAGAATAAAATACAGCATGCTTTGGATTGTCTTGAATGACCAACAATTTTGACAGAAATTATTTCCTGTTTGTATTCCTGTCTTGTCAAAAGCAATGCTACTCTGTTCTGATCCACTCTTTTCCCAGGGAAATTGAACCTTGTGTTTGCATGATTTAGTGTCTTGCCAACTGTGAAATGTATTTAGAATGCTCTTCTGAAGCTGTTGTATTGAGTGTTCATGTGTTCATCTTAGTTTTGTTTCTTAGACATCTTTGTCATTTGTGTCTTTGTCATCTGCTGCAGCCAGAAACACGATCCACCACCATCATGATTTCCAAGGCCGTAAAATCCATGTTGAAGGAAGTAGATTCTAACGGTAGCCTGATTCCTGTGTCCAGTCTGAACGACAGCTCTGGTAAACTGAATCTCCTCTCACTCATTGTGAAGACCAGGCCCAGATGTGGATGCTTCTGGCAGGAACCCAAATACCAGTCCAGAGGCTTTTCCCTGAGTGATGTGCTGAAACCCGGAGAACCTGAAGACGAACCTTTAAACCCAGGTAAACACCAGAACATTGGACTAGTGTTGGACTATTAACCGAAAGGTTGCAAGATCGAATCCACGAGCTGACAAGTTAAAAATTTGTCGTTCTGCCGCTGAACAAGGTAGTTAACCCACTGTTCCTAGGCTGTCATTGAAAATAAGAATTTGTTCTTAACTGACTTGCCTAGTTAAATAAAGGTACAATTAAAAATAAATAAAAACAGTCCCTCAGGCAGGGTTGCCAGGTCTAGAAAAAAATTCCCAGGCATTAACTACGCAAAACCCACACAAAAGGCCTGAAAACTAGTCCAACATTTATTTCCGTCAGCAATAAACCAGTCGTCTCTTTCACTCCTCATATTCTATGACATTTAGCCTACAAGAGTACATGGTGTTAATGGGACATTAGTCGGTATCCAAGCAAGTATGCTAATCAAGCATCATGGCAAATTAGTTAACTTTGGCTATATCATGCTGATATTAATCATGCTGATATATCACCTGCCTGATTTTAATTCCCAAACAAATGGGCTAGTCAGCTGCACAACTGAATGCATTCAAGTGAAATGTGTCTGAATGAGAGAGGTTTGGGGGCTGCCTTAATCAACATCATTGGGACATGGGGAGCAGTTGTTGGGGATTAATTGCCATGCTCAAGACCAGAACGACAGATTTTTCACCTTGTCGGCTCTGGGATTTGAACCAGCAACCTTTCTGATACAAACCCAACACTTTTAACCGCTATGCTACCTGCCGCCCCTCATAGATATATAGGTAATGTGAGCTATGGCTATATAGATGATTGGCTTTTGAAACGTAGACATAATAATAATAATAATAATATATGCCATTTAGCAGACGCTTTTATCCAAAGCGACTGACATGGAGATGGTGGGTGATTGGACATGGTTGACAGACTACCGTGAGTAAAATAGCACCACAGCGCCGTGCTCTTCCAACTGAGCGACGCAGGACCAAGACAATGTTTTTACACTTGGAACCGACAGGTTGCTCAACCTTATTCACGGTTTCTGTGTGTGTGAAGGTGGTGGGATTATGAGGGAATTCAATCAAGGTCAGAATACGTGTAGAGAGAAAAGTGCATAGAAGTGAAATAAATGAAATGTATGTGCACATAACTCGGTCTGAAAAAATGATGAAAATGTTCACGTGTCTATTCTAATGTTGAATGTTCCCTCAGATGTGAAGGAGTCTGACTTCGTGGACCACAGTGGGACATTTGCTGACAAGAAAGAAATGAACTCAGAAGGAAATGTGGAGGGTTTGGCGGCTGATTTAAAACTTAATTTGGGCTTAAAATGCTTCAACGAACAAGAGTCGTCCTTTGGCAGACTGAAGAAAGAGGAGGTGGAAGTGAAGGAGTTGGTTAACTACTCGAAAGATAAGTGAGTTCCCCTATACTGTACATACACTGAGTGTACAAAACATTAAGAAAACCTGCTCTTTCCATGACAGACTGACCAGGTGAATCTGGGTTGCAATTAGTAAAATGTCATACGAATAGTATTTCGTAACATGTCATACGAAATGAATGATGAACATCCACAAATGAATACATACGAAACGTAACATATTACACTAAATGGAGAGAGACAGATTTACGTTCACTTCGATTCATGAGTCCAGGTTGGTATGTTAACTACAATCATACGGTTCACCTGCCCAAGGTGTCCAGGTTGGTATGTTAACTACAATCATACGGTTCACCTGCCCAAGGAGTCCAGGTTGGTATGTTAACTACAATCATACGGTTCACCAGCCCAAGGAGTCCAGGTTGGTATGTTAACTACAATCATACGGTTCACCTGCCCAAGGAGTCCAGGTTGGTATGTTAACTACAATCATACGGTTCACCTGCCCAAGGAGTCCAGGTTGGTATGTTAACTACAATCATACGGTTCACCTGCCCAAGGAGTCCAGGTTGGTATGTTAACTACAATCATACGGTTCACCTGCCCAAGGAGTCCAGGTTGGTATGTTAACTACAATCATACGGTTCACCTGCCCAAGGAGTCCAGGTTGGTATGTTAACTACAATCATACGGTTCACCTGCCCAAGGAGTCCAGGTTGGTATGTTAACTACAATCATACGGTTCACCTGCCCAAGGAGTCCAGGTTGGTATGTTAACTACAATCATACGGTTCACCTGCCCAAGGAGTCCAGGTTGGTATGTTAACTACAATCATACGGTTCACCTGCCCAAGGAGTCCAGGTTGGTATGTTAGCTACAATCATACGGTTCACCTGCCCAAGGAGTCCAGGTTGGTATGTTAGCTACAATCATACGGTTCACCTGCCCAAGGAGTCCAGGTTGGTATGTTAACTACAATCATACGGTTCACCTGCCCAAGGAGTCCAGGTTGGTATGTTAACTACAATCATACGGTTCACCTGCCCAAGGAGTCCAGGTTGGTATGTTAACTACAATCATACGGTTCACCTGCCCAAGGAGTCCAGGTTGGTATGTTAACTACAATCATACGGTTCACCTGCCCAAGGAGTCCAGGTTGGTATGTTAACTACAATCATACGGTTCACCTGCCCAAGGAGTCCAGGTTGGTATGTTAACTACAATCATACGGTTCACCTGCCCAAGGAGTCCAGGTTGGTATGTTAACTACAATCATACGGTTCACCTGCCCAAGGAGTCCAGGTTGGTATGTTAACTACAATCATACGGTTCACCTGCCCAAGGAGTCCAGGTTGGTATGTTAACTACAATCATACGGTTCACCTGCCCAAGGAGTCCAGGTTGGTATGTTAACTACAATCATACGGTTCACCTGCCCAAGGAGTCCAGGTTGGTATGTTAACTACAATCATACGGTTCACCTGCCCAAGGAGTCCAGGTTGGTATGTTAACTACAATCATACGGTTCACCTGCCCAAGGAGTCCAGGTTGGTATGTTAACTACAATCATACAGTTCACCTGCCCAAGGAGTCCAGGTTGGTATGTTAACTACAATCATACGGTTCACCTGCCCAAGGAGTCCAGGTTGGTATGTTAACTACAATCATACGGTTCACCTGCCCAAGGAGTCCAGGTTGGTATGTTAACTACAATCATACGGTTCACCTGCCCAAGGAGTCCAGGTTGGTATGTTAACTACAATCATACGGTTCACCTGCCCAAGGAGTCCAGGTTGGTATGTTAACTACAATCATACAGTTCACCTGCCCAAGGAGTCCAGGTTGGTATGTTAACTACAATCATACGGTTCACCTGCCCAAGGAGTCCAGGTTGGTATGTTAACTACAATCATACGGTTCACCTGCCCAAGGAGTCCAGGTTGGTATGTTAACTACAATCATACGGTTCACCTGCCCAAGGAGTCCAGGTTGGTATGTTAACTACAATCATACGGTTCACCTGCCCAAGGAGTCCAGGTTGGTATGTTAACTACAATCATACGGTTCACCTGCCCAAGGAGTCAATATTTAGACCCAAGACCAGCAGGCAAAATGGGTTGCAATGCGGTCATGCTGGCATCTAATCTGACATCATGGTCAGGTTGTATACTGGTTGTAAAAAAGGTGTTTTCTGGTTGAAGTTCTGTCAGATGACAAAGAAGTGGAACTGTACTGATTTAGCAACTTCCTTATACTTAGAATACAGCTTAGAATCCTCACTGCTATCACAATCAGCATAAAGAATCGTAGGGTCTAGATTCATACTTAGAATACAGCTTAGAATCCTCACTGCTATCACAATCAGCATAAAGAATCGTAGGGTCTAGATTCATACTTAGAATACAGCTTAGAATCCTCACTGCTATCACAATCAGCATAACACTAAAGAATTGCAGGGTCTAGATTCATACTTAGAATACAGCTTAGAATCCTCACTGCTATCACAATCAGCATAACACTAAAGAATTGCAGGGTCTAGATTCATACTTAGAATACAGCTTAGAATCCTCACTGCTATCACAATCAGCATAAAGAATCGTAGGGTCTAGATTCATACTTAGAATACAGCTTAGAATCCTCACTGCTATCACAATCAGCATAAAGAATCGTAGGGTCTAGATTCATACTTAGAATACAGCTTAGAATCCTCACTGCTATCACAATCAGCATAAAGAATCGCAGGGTCTAGATTCATACTTAGAATACAGCTTAGAATCCTCACTGCTATCACAATCAGCATAACACTAAAGAATCGCAGGGTCTAGATTCATACTTAGAATACAGCTTAGAATCCTCACTGCTATCACAATCAGCATAACACTAAAGAATCGCAGGGTCTAGATTCATACTTAGAATACAACTTAGAATCCTCACTGCTATCACAATCAGCATAACACTAAAGAATCGCAGGGTCTAGATTCATACTTAGAATACAACTTAGAATCCTCACTGCTATCACAATCAGCATAACACTAAAGAATCGCAGGGTCTAGATTCATACTTAGAATACAACTTAGAATCCTCACTGCTATCACAATCAGCATAACACTAAAGAATCACAGGGTCTAGATTCAATCCGGACCATGGAAGGTCATTTACACTTGAGACATGTACAGTCTGCAGCGTTTATGTCCAAATCTAAAGTCATTAACCTTTTAAAAAATAGTTTACTAAAGAGATATGATTAAGTATTTTGCTCAAAATGTAATGTCCCTTCATTTAAATTGAGTAACAGCAAATACACTTTTTATTTAGACACACACCAAATGATCAATAAAATACTGAGATGTCTGACATAGTGTACTTAAAGGGTGTGATTAGCTAGTATAACAGCTTGCCACTTGAGAGAACGCTTAATGTCCTTTTATATATTTCAATGAGTCATTTATAAGGTGGCAACACTAATGACATAAAGCTTAAGGACACATATTACATTTGTTTTTAAAAAGTATTTTAATAGCCTCCTTTGTTTTTATTGATCTATACAATATATGAAATACTTTTACTTCTATCATTCAAAATAATAGATAGATGTCTCTAAATCCCCGAAACATGTCCCTACAACTCTACACATCACTACTGTGACAAACCCATTTGCTTTCCTTAAGTTCGTTAAACAATATATCAAAATAATGTTTTGCATTATTATAGGACTTGTTTTCACATTGATAAGCAGATTGAAATGCATGATGATTATTTCCCTGGTAAACTCTGCATATGTCGGCTCAAAAGGAAATGACTTTTACATTTATTTTGCATAATCCATAACACTTCAGTGTTACAGGTTGAAGAGAGACTTGAAAGGGTTTTCATGGTTGTAAAGGCGAGGGATGTAAAATACATTGCAGTTCAAGAATAACCCTCTAGTATGAAGCATAACTAGTACCTTTAAATAATATTTGCTCGCCCACTCTATATTTTGTATAACATAATTTATTTGGGTCCCTCCTGCAGACGCCTGGACATGACCCACCCTGTGATCAAGCAGACCCGGGAGAAGCCCAGGGCAATATTAGGGGTGTTGACGGAAAGGATTATGACATCACAACCTTGCCCGGTCACAAACAAAGTCCGGAAGCATGGCAATGCAGGAGCCAACATGAGCGCCTGCGTGGCCCTGAGCGTGAAGGTAGGAAGAAAGATGACTAGGCGTTCTACTGAAGAGAATGATGTTTTTATCATATTTTCATGAGTGGAAAATGGGCACCAAACGTCTCTGACTGATTTGAAATTTCCTCCACAGGCCTCTATGAAGCAGAGCGGCAGTACTCAGACAGATAGTGATGTGTCACTGAAGATTCCTGAATATACTGTCGTGGCCTTCAGTCTGATTGAACTCAAGGTCAAACGCAATGGAAAGTTTGGTGAGGAAGTGTATGGTTTATCAATGTCCCAGGTATAGCTGCATGGTAAAGTACACAGCCAGTGTCTATGTTCCTCAGTGTATTTATTATATCCACTGTATTTAGTATATCCACTGTATTTAGTATATCCACTGTATTTAGTATATCCACTGTATTTAGTATAGCCACTGTATTTAGTATAGCCACTGTATTTAGTATAGCCACTGTATTTAGTATAGCCACTGTATTTAGTATAGCCACTGTATTTATTATATCCACTGTATTTAGTACGGCCACTGTATTTATTATATCCACTGTATTTAGTACAGCCACTGTATTTAGTACGGCCACTGTATTTAGTACAGCCACTGTATTTAGTATAGCCACTGTATTTATTATATCCACTGTATTTAGTACAGCCACTGTATTTAGTACGGCCACTGTATTTAGTACAGCCACTGTATTTAGTATAGCCACTGTATTTATTATATCCACTGTATTTAGTACAGCCACTGTATTTAGTACGGCCACTGTATTTAGTACAGCCACTGTATTTAGTATATCCACTGTATTTATTATATCCACTGTATGCACTTATATCCACTTATATCCACAATGCTACCTTATATAATGTTACTTACCCTACATTATTCATCTCATATACATATGTATATACTGTACTCTACAACATCGACTGCATCCTTATGTAACACATGTATCACTAGCCACTTTAACTATGCCACTTTGTTTACTTTGTCTACACACTCATCTCATATGTATATACTGTACTCGATACCATCTACTGTATGCTGCTCTGTACCATCACTCATTCATATATCCTTATGTACATGTTCCTTATCCCCTTACACTGTGTATAAGACTGTAGTTTTGGAATTGTTAGTTAGATTACTTGTTGGTTATCACTGCATTGTCGGAACTAGAAGCACAAGCATTTCGCTACACTCGCATTAACATCTGCTAACCATGTGTATGTGACAAATAAAATTTGATTTGATGATTTGATTTGATTTGTATTTAGTATAGCCACTGTATTTATTATATCCACTGTATTTATTATATCCACTGTATTTAGTACAGCCACTGTATTTAGTATATCCACTGTATTTATTATATCCACTGTATTTAGTATAGCCACTGTATTTAGTATATCCACTGTATTTATTATATCCACTGTATTTAGTATAGCCACTGTATTTATTATATCCACTGTATCTGTCTGTGTGTTACTGGTTATGACTGTTGTCTGCTCTTGTCCACAGAGCTGTGCCTCTTCTCCAACAATGGGGGCTTTGAAAAGGTTAGGTCGAATTATGAGATTGAAGAGGATGGATTTATGGACCTGGTAGGCGACTTTGATGCCAACAGCCCCTTAAATCTGAACAAAGGTAATAATGCCAGTGGAGGATAATGTATCCTGTTTAGCGGTCAACATGTAGTCTACTGAATGGAATGTCTGGTCAACATGTAGTCTACTGAATGGAACGTCTGGTCAACATGTAGTCTACTGAATGGAACGTCTGGTCAACATGTAGTCTACTGAATGGAACGTCTGGTCAACATGTAGTCTACTGAATGGAATGTCTGGTCAACATGTAATGTAGTCTACTGAATGGAACGTCTGGTCAACATGTAATGTACTGAATGGAACGTCTGGTCAACATGTAATGTAGTCTACTGAATGGAACGTCTGGTCAACATGTAATGTACTGAATGGAACGTCTGGTCAACATGTAGTCTACTGAATGGAATGTCTGGTCAACATGTAGTCTACTGAATTTAACGTCTGGTCAACATGAAATGTAGTCTACTGAATGGAACGTCTGGTCAACATGTAGTCTACTGAATTTAACGTCTGGTCAACATGAAATGTAGTCTACTGAATGGAACGTCTGGTCAACATGTAATGTAGTCTGCTGAATGGGATGTCTGGTCAACATGTAATGTAGTCTACTGAATTTAACGTCTGGTCAACATGTAGTCTACTGAATGGAATGTCTGGTCAACGTTTAGTCTACTGAATGGAATGTCTGGTCAACGTTTAGTCTACTGAATGGAATGTCTGGTCAACGTTTAGTCTACTGAATGGAATGTCTGGTCAACGTTTAGTCTACTGAATGGAATGTCTGGTCAACATGAAATGTAGTCTACTGAATGGGATGTCTGGTCAACATGTAATGTAGTCTGCTGAATGGGATGTCTGGTCAACATGTAGTCTACTGAATTTAACGTCTGGTCAACATGTAGTCTACTGAATGGAATGTCTGGTCAACGTTTAGTCTACTGAATGGAACGTCTGGTCCACATGTAATGATGTCTACTGAATGGAACATCTGGTTAACATGTAGTCTACTGAATGGAATGTCTGGTCAACATGTAATGTAGTCTACTGAATGGAAGGTTTGGTCAACATGTAGTCTACTGAATGGAACGTCTGGTTAACATGTAGTCTACTGAATGGAATGTCTGGTCAACATGTAATGTAGTCTACTGAATGGAATGTCTGGTCCACATGTATTGATGTCTACTGAATGGAACATCTGGTTAACATGTAGTCTACTGAATGGAATGTCTGGTCAACATGTAATGTAGTCTACTGAATGGAAGGTTTGGTCAACATGTAGTCTACTGAATGGAATGTTCAATATCTAAGTTGTTCTTTTTGATGAGTAATTATGAAGTTACCACACTTTTGGTATATAAAAAAACCCATTGATCAATATTTTACAAGTAACACGTTCTGTTCTGTCTGTTGTTTGTGTGTTGACAGAACTGGAGAAACTGAGTAGTCATTTCCAGCTGCTGTCAGTCCTGCCAGCAGCCAAACGCTCCTCTCTGCTCCAGCTCCTCAAGACAACCATGGAGGACAGAGAGGCAGTTAGTGTGCTGGAGAGTGTGGTGAGTGAGACGTACAGAAACAGGGCACAAGCACACACACACACACACACACACACACACACACACACACACACACACACACACACACACACACACACACACACACACACACACACACACACACACACACACACACACACACACCTAATAGCCACAATGAATATCTCTCTCTCTCATCACAGCTGGATCAGTTGTGTGAAGGTGAGACTCCTGACCTGGGTGATCTGGAAGAGTCTGAGAGGGAGACAGTCCAGGCCATACTGGATCTTGTAGACCAATGTGTTGGGAAGGATGAGGACGAGATCAGATCTTCACTTCTCAGTGCCGTCCACCTCATTGTCAGTGCCATGGACGGTGAGATAGAGAGCAGTTTTCACAGGATTCTCCAGTTATTATTTGATCAGTTCCTGGGAAACTAGGTTCACTACTGTGGTTTTATGTGTGTATATTTATTTATTCAGGAATGACAGATGAGGGTCTCTCTGTGTTGGGATCCTGTTGCAGTCCTCCAGTCTTACAGGCCCTGCAGATCCTGGTGAGTTCACACCTGTTTGATTGAGCCTCCAGTCCTATATGGCCTTTTAGAAAAGAGTGCATGTAAGCTTATTCCTGTGCTGCTTGTCCTCCAGGTGCAGCATGTGGCAGCAGGGAGTGGGGAGACCCTCTCTGAGAGATGCAGGTCTGGCTGTTCTGACTGAGGAGGAGCTGTATCAGAGGACAGAGCGTCTCTTTGCCCTCTCCAATGTGGAACTTACCAGATTGAATGAGGACGCAGAATTCACAGTGACTTCAGTTATCTGCCCTGGACACCTTCCTCTTGTCATGAGTATCGCTGTGAATGGCCTGGCCTCTTTAGGATAGATTGAGCCAAATAGAAACATTCCTTGTGCTACAAAGTGGATATATGAACTGCACCGCCAGGGATGAATTTCAGAAATGTCACATTTGATAACATATTGTTGATGATTGCAAAGCGACAGGAGTAAAACATATCAAAAACAAGATAATGCACATGTGTGAAGAAAAATGTACAAAATAATATTCCCACTACTGTACATTAATTAATGACACATTGCTACATTATGGTGTTTCTAAACGGTGCAGTGTAATAACAAAAACCCACTGGAAAACAGCAATAGAAAATAATGGGTACATAACCCGACGCACACCAGGACAGACGTGCACAAGCACTTACAATAAACAATCATCGACAAGGACATGAGGGGGAACAGAGGGTTAAATACACAACATGTAATCGATGGGATTGGAACCAGGTGTGATGGAAGACAAGACAAAACCAAAGGAAAATGAGAAGAGGATCAGCGATGACTAGAAGGTCGGTGACTTCGACGGCCGAACGCCGCCCGAACAAGGTGAGGGACCAACTTCGGCGGAAGTCGTGACAGTACCCCCCCCCCCCCCCCCCCCCCCCCCCCCCCCCCCCCCCCTCCGACATGCAACTCCAGTAGCACGTCGACACCAGCTTCGGGGGGCGAGGCGCAGAGCGATCTGGACGAAGACGGTGGAACTCCTGCAGCATAGATGGGTCCAACAAGTCCTCGATCGGAACCCAGCACCTCTACTCCGGGCCGTACCCCTCCCACTCCACGACATACTGAAAGCCCCTCGCCTGGCGCCTCAAATCCAGTATGGAGCAAACGGAGTACGCCGGGGCCCACCCGATGTCCAGAAGGGGCGGAGGAACCTCCCGCACCTCAGACTCCTGGAGCGGGCCAGCCACCACCGGCCTGAGGAGTGACACATGAAACAAGGGGTTAATACGGTAATCAGGAGGAAGCTGTAACCTATAACAACCTCGTTCACTCTCCTCAGGACTTTAAATGGCCACACAAACCGCGGACCCAGCTTCCGGCAGGGCAGGAGGAGGGGCAGGTTTCGGGTTGAGAGACAGACCCGGTTCCCCGGTGCGAACACCGGGGTCTCACTGCGGTGGCTATCTGCATTCCTCTTTTGGCGCGTCATGGCCTGCTGAAGGTGGACACGGGCGGCTTCCCATGTCTCCTCCGCGCGCCTGAACCAGTCGTCCACTGCAGGAACCTCGATCTGACCCTGATGCCAAGGCACCAGAACCGGCTGGTACCCCAGCACGCACTGGAAGGGAGAGAGGTGAGTGGAGGAGTGGCGGAGCGAGTTCTGTGCCATCTCGGCCCAGGGCACGAACGCCGCCTACTCCCCCGACCGGTCATGGCAATAGGACCACAGAAACCTACCCACATCCTGGCTCACTCTCTCCACCTGCCCATTACTCTCGGGGTGAAACCCTGAAGAAAGACTGATCGAGACCTCCAGACGTTCCATGACCCTAGAAGTGAACTGGGGACCCCGATCAGACACTATATCCTCAGGAACCCATAGTGCCGGAAGACGTGTGTAAACAAGGCCTGGAATGCATTTCAATTAACAGGTGTGCCTTAAAAGTTCATTTGTGGAATTTCCATTCTTCTTAATGCGTTTGAGCCAATCAGTTATGTTGTGACAAGGTGGGGGGTATACAGAAGATAGCCCTATTTGGTAAAAGACCAAGTCCATATATATATATATATATCAGCACCTGCCATCCTTGTCCTCTCTTACCCACCAGACCCAGTTTATCAGCACCTCCCCTCCTTGTCCTCTTACCCACCAGACCCAGTTTATCAGCACCTCCCCTCCTTGTCCTCTCTTACCCACCAGACCCAGTTTATCAGCACCTCCCCTCCTTGTCCTCTTACCCACCAGACCCAGTTTATCAGCACCTGCCCTCCCTGTCCTCTCTTACCCACCAGACCCAGTTTATCAGCACCTCCCTTCCTTGTCCTCTCTTACCCACCAGACCCAGTTTATCAGCACCTCCGTATTTCCCCCATCCCTTCTTCTCAAACACATCTACTGTACACCCCTCTATACACCTACTTCCTCATCCATTCTCCTTCATTCACACACAACATATAGCGTAGTCCTCCACACATCCATTCTCCTTCATTCACACACAACATATAGCGTAGTCCTCCACACATCCATTCTCCTTCATTCACACACAACATATAGCGTAGTGCTCCACACATCCATTCTCCTTCATTCACACACAACATATAGCGTAGTCCTCCACACATCCATTCTCTCCCACCCTCCTACACATACCCTCCTTCACTCTCCTATTCATATGTATAGACACATACCCACACATACTCCCACTCATACCCTCTCTCTCTCTCACACACACACACACACATCACATAGGTGATGACAAAATGTCTATGTTGTTCAAACACTGTGAATCAGACATCACAGGAATGGACCATCATACTGACTCCACATATTCAGCATTGGGGATGTTATCTTTGAGTAAAGAATCATTATTAAAAAGAATAACATCTTCATCACCCTGGTATTCAAGATTACCACGGTGCTGGACTTCCTCTTATACTTTTTGAACCTGGTAGCACAGTAATGTGAGAAAGTTGACACTTTCAAATGAGTGTAGAAGAATAACGGACTTCACATAAATGTTTTTGAATGTTCTTTGGACATGATTCTGGAGAACAGTATTTTGAACAGGATTCTGTTTCTGTTCTTGTCATGTGGGTCACTTGACAATGCTAAAACGTAGGATCCCCACCCTCCTCCCTCCCTCCCTCCCTCCTTCTGTAATGTGCCTTTATGTTGTAATATCTAATGGGGATCCTAATAAAGTAACCCCCCCTCCCTCCCTCCCTCCCTCTGTAATGTCCCACTTTATGTTGTAATATCTAATGGGGATCCTAATAAAGTAACCCCCCTCCCTCCCTCCCTCCCTCTGTAATGTCCCACTTTATGTTGTAATATCTAATGGGGATCCTAATAAACTAACCCCTCCCCCTCCTCAAAATGATTAATCAAATCTCTTTGGTAAATGATTAAGTAAATTACTTTTAAAGGTTAAATTACCTTAGATTTGAGATCGGTGGCGTCCATTTAAGAAACTCCTAAATGACTTATAAACGTGTAATTGATGTGACCTATACTTTGATGCAATGCATCATTCAGGGCAGCCCCACTATCCGCTGTCCTGCATGTAACTCTGGATTTCATTCACACACATTTCATTTGTAATTGCTTGAGCTAATAAAGCACACAGTACATGCTCGTTCCCTGTTGTACTGTTATTTTGGTCAATTTGATTTGAGGAAAGGCAGCTCCCTAATGCAGCTGTTTCAGCCTCCCTCAGTGATCTGTTATGGAGAGGCTAGCCTGGGGACTCAGTCAGCTGTAGCCCACTTGGGTGCTGCCATAGAGATTCATTAGTAGTGTCCGCATAAGAAGGCTTGATGTCATTTGCTAAAGATAAACCTAAATACATTTACATAAACCTCAATACATTTACATAAACCCAAATACATTTACATAAACCCAAATACATTTACATAAACCCAAAATACATTTACATAAACCTCAATACATTTACATAAACCCAAAATACATTTACATAAACCCAAATACATTTACATAAACCCAAATACATTTACATAAACCTCAATACATTTACATAAACCCAAATACATTTACATAAACCCAAAATACATTTACATAAACCTCAATACATTTACATAAACCCAAATACATTTACATAAACCCAAATACATTTACATAAACCTCAATACATTTACATAAACCCAAATACATTTACATAAACCCAAATACATTTACATAAACCCAAATACATTTACATAAACCCAAATACATTTACATAAACCCAAATACATTTACATAAACCTCAATACATTTACATAAACCCAAATACATTTACATAAACCCAAATACATTTACATAAACCCAAATACATTTACATAAACCCAAATACATTTACATAAACCCAAAATACATTTACATAAACCTCAATACATTTACATAAACCCAAATACATTTACATAAACCCAAATACATTTACATAAACCTCAATACATTTACATAAACCCAAATACATTTACATAAACCCAAATACATTTACATTAACCCGAAATACATTTACATAAATCCCCAATACATTTACATAAACCCCCAATACATTTATATAAACCCAAATTACATTTACATAAACCCCCAATACATTTATATAAACCCAAATTACATTTACATAAACCCCCAATACATTTACATAAACCCAACATACATTTAAATAAACCCAAATACATTTACAAGAAAGACTGTAAATGGCTGCTACCTGTGCTGACATTATTAAAAGTGAAGTAAACCGTACTTTTCGCGTTGTAGTTTATATGATAAACTCATTGGGAGGGTAACAATATCACACGTTTTCCTGAAGTGAATGGTTTCACCCACTACTCTACCCACGAGGCGTTCTCTAACACTACATTGCGCGTGACGTTGATGGAAACTACATTTTCACTTTGTCACACAAGTTCCATCCAAACTCAGGTTTAATTATTTTCTAACTTGCTCTATTTTAACTGAGGTCTGTTCAGTGGTTGATGAGCTCCAATATGTTTTATCTCAACAAGTTTGAAAATAATTTGCTAGGCGATTGTTGACATGATTCATGATGACTTTTCAACTAGCTAACTAGAAGACGATAAACAACTATCAAATTGCTACGTCGATTTATCTGTGGAAATGACATCAAGCCTTCATGGGCGGACACTACTAATGAATCTCTATAGCAGCACCCAAGTGGGCTACAGCTGACTGAGTCCCCCAGTACATGTTGTTGGGTTACAGCTGACTGAGTCCCCCAGTACATTCTGTTGGGTTACAGCTGACTGAGTGTCCCAGTACATTCTGTTGGGTTACAGCTGACTGAGTCCCCCAGTACATTCTGTTGGGTTACAGCTGACTGAGTCACCCAGTACGTGTTGTTGGGTTACAGCTGACTGAGTGCCCCAGTACATGCTGTTGGGCTACAGCTGACTGAGTATCCCAGTACGGCTATGTCACTGTCCCAATGAATTCACTCACCCATCGAACCATTGTGAATGCGCCAATCAAGCGCAGCCAATTGCGCGCAACCAGAGTAGATCAATGAGGACTTTCCCCTGAAGACCAGGAGCATTATTCTCTGGTAACCCTGAATATGTGTAGGAAATAGAGGTGTTGTTGGACACTGGAGCAGACACTCTACTTGGACTTTCCCCTGAAGACCAGGAACATTATTCTCTAATAACCCTGAGTCTGTGTAGGAAATAGAGGTGTTGTTGGACACTGGAGCAGACACTCTACTTGGACTTTCCCCTGAAGACCAGGAGCATTATTCTCTAATAACCCTGAGTCTGTGTAGGAAATAGAGGTGTTGTTGGACACTGGAGCAGACACTCTACTTGGACTTTCCCCTGAAGACCAGGAGCATTATTCTCTAATAACCCTGAGTCTGTGTAGGAAATAGAGGTGTTGTTGGACACTGGAGCAGACACTCTACTTGGACTTTCCCCTGAAGACCAGGAGCATTATTCTCTGGTAACTCTAATAACCCTGAGTCTGTGTAGGAAATAGAGGTGTTGTTGGACACTGGAGCAGACACTCTACTTGGACTTTCCCCTGAAGACCAGGAGCATTATTCTCTAATAACCCTGAGTCTGTGTAGGAAATAGAGGTGTTGTTGGACACTGGAGCAGACACTCTACTTGGACTTTCCCCTGAAGACCAGGAGCATTATTCTCTAATAACCCTGAGTCTGTGTAGGAAATAGAGGTGTTGTTGGACACTGGAGCAGACACTCTACTTGGACTTTCCCCTGAAGACCAGGAGCATTATTCTCTGGTAACTCTAATAGCCCTGAGTCTGTGTAGGAAATAGAGGTGTTGTTGGACACTGGAGCAGACACTCTACTTGGACTTTCCCCTGAAGACCAGGAGCATTATTCTCTGGTAACTCTAATAACCCTGAGTCTGTGTAGGAAATAGAGGTGTTGTTGGACACTGGAGCAGACACTCTACTTGGACTTTCCCCTGAAGACCAGGAGCATTATTCTCTGGTAACTCTAATAACCCTGAGTCTGTGTAGGAAATAGAGGTGTTGTTGGACACTGGAGCAGACACTCTACTTGGACTTTCCCCTGAAGACCAGGAGCATTATTCTCTGGTAACTCTAATAACCCCGAGTCTGTGTAGGAAATAGAGGTGTTGTTGGACACTGGAGCAGACACTCTACTTGGACTTTCCCCTGAAGACCAGGAGCATTATTCTCTAATAACCCTGAGTCTGTGTAGGAAATAGAGGTGTTGTTGGACACTGGAGCAGACACTCTACTTGGACTTTCCCCTGAAGACCAGGAGCATTATTCTCTAATAACCCTGAGTCTGTGTAGGAAATAGAGGTGTTGTTGGACACTGGAGCAGACACTCTACTTGGACTTTCCCCTGAAGACCAGGAGCATTATTCTCTAATAACCCTGAGTCTGTGTAGGAAATAGAGGTGTTGTTGGACACTGGAGCAGACACTCTACTTGGACTTTCCCCTGAAGACCAGGAGCATTATTCTCTGGTAACTCTAATAGCCCTGAGTCTGTGTAGGAAATAGAGGTGTTGTTGGACACTGGAGCAGACACTCTACTTGGACTTTCCCCTGAAGACCAGGAGCATTATTCTCTGGTAACTCTAATAACCCTGAGTCTGTGTAGGAAATAGAGGTGTTGTTGGACACTGGAGCAGACACTCTACTTGGACTTTCCCCTGAAGACCAGGAGCATTATTCTCTGGTAACTCTAATAACCCTGAGTCTGTGTAGGAAATAGAGGTGTTGTTGGACACTGGAGCAGACACTCTACTTGGACTTTCCAGCTAAACACATTGTTCATATTGATGGATTTGGATTTCTGAGCTTTAACTATTAATCATAAGTTATATTATTAATCACTAGTTAAATGATTAATCACTAGTTATATTATTAATCACTAGTTAAATGATTAATCACTAGTTATATTATTAATCACTAGTTAAATGATTAATCACTAGTTATATTATTAATCACTAGTTAAATGATTAATCACTAGTTATATTATTAATCACTAGTTAAATGATTAATCATTAGTTAAATGATTAATCACTAGTTAAATGATTAATCACTAGTTAAATGATTAATCACTGGTTAAATGATTAATCACTAGTTAAATGATTAATCACTAGTTAAATGATTAATCACTAGTTAAATGATTAATCATTAGTTAAATGATTAATCACTAGTTAAATGATTAATCACTAGTTAAATGATCAATCACTAGTTAAATGATTAATCACTAGTTAAATGATTAATCACTAGTTAAATGATTAATCACTAGTTAAATGATTAATCATTAGTTAAATGATTAATCACTAGTTAAATGATTAATCATTAGTTATATTATTAATCACTAGTTAAATGATTAATCACTAGTTAAATGATTAATCATTAGTTATATTATTAATCACTAGTTATATTATTAATCACTAGTTAAATGCTTAATCACTAGTTAAATGATTAATCACTAGTTATATTATTAATCACTAGTTATATTATTAATCACTAGTTATATTATTAATCACTAGTTAAATGATTAATCACTAGTTAAATGATTAATCACTAGTTAAATGATTAATCACTAGTTAAATGATTAATCACTAGTTAAATGATTAATCACTAGTTAAATTATTAATCACTAGTTAAATGATTAATCATTAGTTATATTATTCCACACTATTTAAATTATTAATCATACGTTATATTATTAATCACTAGTTAAATTATTAATCATACGTTATATTATTAATCTGTCACGCCTTGGTCATTGTATCTTGTGTTTTTGTTATATGTTTGGGTAGGCCAGGGTGTGACATGGGTTTATATGTTGTATTTCGTATTAGGGTTTGTATTAATTGGGAGTGTGTATTATTAGGGGTGTGTCTAGTTAGGCTTGGCTGCCTGAGGCGATTCCTAATTGGAGTCAGCTGATTTTAGTTGTCTCGGATTGGGAACTGTATTTAGGTAGCTTGAGTGCGCGTTGTATTTCGTGGGTGATTGTACCTGTCTTAGTGTTAGTCACCAGATAGGCTGTATTAGTTTCATTCGTTTGTTGTTTTCTTCTTCGTTATTTCATGTACTGTATTAGCTTCATTAAAAGTCATGAGTAACCTACACGCTGCATTTCGGTCTGACTTTCTACAAACAACAGACGAAGATCATTACATAATCACTAGTTAAATGATTAATCACTAGTTATATTATTAATCACTAGTTAAATGATTAATCATAAGTTATATTGTTAATCATTAATTATATTATTCATCATTAGTTATTTTATTAATAATTAGTTGTATTATTAATCATTAGTTATTTTATTAATCGTTGGTTATATTATTAATCATGAGTTATATTATGAATCATGAGTTATATTATGAATCATTAGTTATAATAGAGACATGAGGGGTGCCATAAGTACGCTTGGGAGGGGCTGAGTGCAGGGAACACGTTCATATGTGTCAGTACTGATAAGGGGAGGAACTGTGTATTGCCCATATCACTTAGCATCCTGCCTAGAAATAAACATGCCATTTTTAGAGATAAGGAGGAGACCACTCAAAGTGAGGTATGTATACTACAATGGGTGAAACCATGTCTTTGTCTGTACAGCTGTTTGATCCTTTGGGATGAATAAACTTGGTTTAAGCTTTCATAGTGTCCATCAAGTTTTTACTCTGAGAATTAGAACCTAACAATACGAACATCCAGGTACTTGTACGAACTAAACTGTGCTTTGTTGAATTGCATGTAGGAACTACTCCCCAAAACTGCTTCACTGACATGAGGATGACAACACATCACACCAGAATATACTTCCCAGTAATGTGGCATGTAGTTCTAACTGCTTCTAGTGAAGTTATTTTCTCATGAAATAAAACAGAAGTGAAGAGCAGGAATGTAAGAGTGGAACAGGACAGTTTCCCAGTTAAATAGACTCCTCCTACTAGTATGTAATGAACTCTTAGCTAATGCATTTCACACATATTCCTATCTCATTCATAACCTATCTCTAAGTCATAAGGACCCAGAGGAAGAAGCAGTGGGAACCAGGTATTGAAGCAGTGTTGCGATCAGAATAAAATACAGCATGCTTTGGATTGTCTTGAATGACCAACAATTTTGACAGAAATTATTTCCTGTTTGTATTCCTGTCTTGTCAAAAGCAATGCTACTCTGTTCTGATCCACTCTTTTCCCAGGGAAAGTTAACCTTTTGTTTTCATTATTGAGTGTCTTGCCATCTTTCATGTGTGTGAAATGTATTTAGAATGCTCTTCTGAAGCTGTTGTATTGAGTGTTTATGTTTTCATCCTAGTTTTGTTTCTTAGACATCTTTGTCATTTGTGTCTTTGTCATCTGCTGCAGCCAGAAACACGATCCACCACCATCATGATTTCCAAGGCCGTAAAATCCATGTTGAAGGAAGTAGATTCTAACGGTAGCCTGATTCCTGTGTCCAGTCTGAACGACAGCTCTGGTAAACTGAATCTCCTCTCACTCATTGTGAAGACCAGGCCCAGATGTGGATGCTTCTGGCAGGAACCCAAATACCAGTCCAGAGGCTTTTCCCTGAGTGATGTGCTGAAACCCGGAGAACCTGAAGACGAACCTTTAAACCCAGGTAAACACCAGAGCAGCCTCTCAGGCAGGGTGCTTGTGTTAACCAATAGCCTGCTGGAATAGGCTACTGGGGATGAGGTCATAATTTCAATCACTGAATTAAATATGAAAATATGTATATGAACTGAATATGCTTGTCAACAACAGCCAGTGTTTGTTTACCTGTAGCCTAATGTGACTGACTGTTACCGTCAATCTTAATGCATTCTGACAATTAATGTCAATTGCGATAGAGCTTTGATAACTTACAATTTAATTAACTAAACATGGCCATTAATAACTTCATAATAACACAAGGCTATAACAACAATAAACTGAAGTTACAGGCTATTTATTAAATCCGTGTTCCAGCTCCAAGTAGGCTACACAAGTGGCACAAATTGATTTGCATTGACTCCAGCAACTCAATTTCAACATATTTATTTTTTCAAATTATATTCTACAGTAGCCAGCAATGGCATATCAATTAATAGGCTACTTGATGGCAAACAGATGCAAATGTGTAATTCTCCACATTTAATGCCAGTTCCATTGCGGAATTTCCCCCACAACAGAATCACGCGAGGCAGTTCCATAACTTCCATAATTTCACATTTCCACTCACGCAGCCCCCGAGACCCTAGAACTGAGCATCTGTAAAACACTCTGCTTGATAGTTTTCCATAAGCAAAGATTACATTAGAATCGAGTTTAAACCACCTCCGACCGACTTGCTTCCATTGCGCTCTAGTGCTCCCAACGTCGTTTCCAGTGTTTTGTCGCCGTTATTTCTTGTCGCCGTTATTTCAGTTCTAGCGTGTTAATATATAAAAATAGTTGTCTCCATAATGACGTTCTAAATAGCCAACCTACAACTAGTACAAAGTTGTCACGACATGAGTGCTGCTCTGTCTCCTTTCACTCACGTCTCAGCCAATAGTAGACTAAGCTGCCTGCTGCAGTTCTCTCTCAACCCACACACACCCGTCCGGTCCTCCCCACCACTCTCTCAGCAACGGCCGTCCTCATATGGAAATAACGGACATGGCAACCCTGACCTCCGGGAACAATTTGCGTACAATATCCTCTTTGTATTACCGTAAAACTTCAGTTAAACGCGGTCTGAAATAGCTGCCTGTCCATTTTAATGGCCTGGCAATGGCACACATTTCAGAAAAAAACTACGGCAAGTGTTATATAAATGAATTGTTTACAAGGTGTTATGTTTGATTTGTTACATTCAATAATTCAGTAATGACTCGGGGGGGAAATTATGACAATCATCCGTTTTTATTGCCAGTAAGAAACTGCTAGTCATTGCCTGCAACAGCTGAGAACTGCCAGATAACTGGTAAGAACTTTAGGATTACAAACCCTCAGAAACCGGCCGATTGCCATTCATTGACGAAAAAGAACTGGCGAAAATGCTGACGACAATGCACAGTCAGAGGAAAATATCGATTCTGTCAAGGAAAATAAGAAAACAAATAGAAATAGTGGCATACTTAGACAAAATGAATGTAACCGTGTGTAAATGACAATACATTATTGCAGAAAATGAAGAAATTGATAAAAATGCTGGAAATTAATACTGGAATTAAACAATTAACTATCAGTATGCAAACTAGCAAAAGTTGTGTGCATTAAGGAAATAGACACCTGGCAAAAAAAGGTCTGTCTCTAATAAGCACCTGTTGTGTTCAGTGATATAAGCAAATAAACACCCAGGCTAACAATTGACGTTTTGTGGTACAATAACAATGGCTTAGATAGATTGAGTTTATAAGTAACATGTAACATATGTAATTGTAGGGTACAGTGAAAATCAGGTTGTTGTTATAAGGAAGCCGAATACAACAGGTAGACCTTACAGTGAAATGCTTACTTTACAGGCCCTAATCAACAGTGCAATTTTTAAGTAAAAAATAGGTATTAGATAAACACCTCTCTGGGAAGAGGAAGGGCAGGGGTGTATGCTTCATGATTAACGACTCATGGTGTAATCATAACATACGGGATCTCAAGTCCTTCTGCTCACCCAACCTAGAATTCCTTACAATCAAATGCCAGACATTTTTACCTACATTTTACATTTACATTTAAGTCATTTAGCAGACGCTCTTATCCAGAGCGACTTACCTACCAAGAAAGAGAATTCTCGGCAGTTATAGTCACAGCTGTGTACATTCCTCCTCAAGCAGACAGGTGTTGGTGGAGTTGTAGGTGCAGGTGGAGTTGTAGGTGCCAGAGGAGTTGTAGGTGCCGGTGGAGTTGTAGGTGCCGGTGGAGTTGTAGGTGCCGGTGGAGTTGTAGGTGCCGGTGGAGTTGTAGGTGCCGGTGGAGTTGTAGGTGCCGGTGGAGTTGTAGGTGCCGGAGGAGTTGTAGGTGCTGGTGGAGTTGTAGGTGCCGGAGGAGTTGTAGGTGCCGGTGGAGTTGTAGGTGCCAGAGGAGTTGTAGGTGCCAGAGGGAGTTGTAGGTGCCAGAGGAGTTGTAGGTGCCGGTGGAGTTGTAGGTGCCAGAGGAGTTGTAGGTGCCGGTGGAGTTGTAGGTGCCAGAGGAGTTGTAGGTGCCGGTGGAGTTGTAGGTGCCAGAGGAGTTGTAGGTGCTGGTGGAGTTGTAGGTGCCAGAGGAGTTGTAGGTGCCGGTGGAGTTGTAGGTGCCAGAGGAGTTGTAGGTGGAGTTGTAGATGCCAGAGGAGTTGTAGGTGGAGTTGTAGGTGCAGGTGGAGTTGTAGGTGCCAGAGGAGTTCCAGGTGGAGTTGTAGGTGCCAGAGGAGTTCCAGGTGGAGTTGTAGGTGCTGGTGGAGTTGTAGGTGCCAGAGGAGTTCCAGGTGGAGTTGTAGGTGCCAGAGGAGTTCCAGGTGGAGTTGTAGGTGCCAGAGGAGTTCCAGGTGGAGTTGTAGGTGCCAGAGGAGTTGTAGGTGGAGTTGTAGGTGCCAGAGGAGTTCCAGGTGGAGTTGTAGGTGCCAGAGGAGTTGTAGGTGGAGTTGTAGGTGCAGGTGGAGTTGTAGGTGCCAGAGGAGTTCCAGGTGGAGTTGTAGGTGCCAGAGGAGTTCCAGGTGGAGTTGTAGGTGCCGGTGGAGTTGTAGGTGCTGGCCCAGCAGGTCCACAGGTCGAGACCTGCTTAAAAAATACACTACCATATGGTATCTAATTTCAGTAAATCAGAAAAATAAATGTTGTTTTAGCTTAAAAGCTTTATGTTACCTCCTGGGGTGAAGTCCACAGACACCTCTCTGAAGCCCCTCTCTGAAGCCCCTCTCTGAAGCCCCTCTCTGAAGCCCCCCGAGCAGAGTTGTCCACAGACCTACATTGGGCAATTCTCTACCTGTAACAATACTTAAGGAAGCATGTGTTAGGAAGTCCTCTGCTGGTGACTTCACCATCTCACACCACTCTCAAGCAGCTCTCCCCACTACGCCTCTCCCACACCCGAATCCGGGAGTCAATGGGGGTGATGATCTCCAGCTCTCTCTGGAACTTTCCTTAACCTGTCGTGATTGGTTGATAAGATCACAGCTTGAGACTTTGATACTGTGTATAGTCTCTTTGTAACAAAATGCCATGACAATTTGATGGACTAATATTGTAATAAAGTTTCTGTTCATTAGTATTTAAGACCTACATTTAATGACAGGTATTTCTAGTCATACAGTCTGTTTTCTAGATGAACACAAAGTTCAAATGTCATAGGCCTATGCATGGCCATTATCTCTCGTCATAATACATACAGTACCCTCTGAAAGAGGTCATGCCACCTTTTCTTCCTCGGAGCTGGCATGTTGCCGAATCGACAGGCCAAACCCCTGAGGTGGCAAATGTCTGCAAGCAGGACATCCACTCCCTTATGGGGCTGTAACCAACAGGATGAATGTATCACACAACCACAAGAACAATTAGCAATACAATGGAAACCTAATGTGAACTAGGCTAAAACATTTAGCCTACAAGAATACATGGTGTTATTGTGAAATTAGTCCGTATTCAAGCAAGTACGCTAATCTAGCATCATGGCAAATTAGTCCATTAGGCTCAAACAGCTAGGCTATATCATGCACGGACTGATTTTAATTCATTAACAAATCAACTCAGCAAAACAAGAAACGTCCCTTTTTCAGGACCCTGTCTTTCAAAGATAATTAGTAGAAATCCAAATAACTTCACAGATCTTTATTGTAAAGGGTTTAAACACTTTTTCCCATGCTTGTTCAATGAACCATAAACTATTAATGAACATGCACCTGTAAACCTGTTGTTAAGACACTAACAGCTTACAGACGTTAGGCAATTAAGGTCACAGTTATGAAAACTTAGGACACTAAAGACGCCTTTCTACTGACTCTGAAAAACACCAAAATAATAATGCCCATGGTCCCTGCTCATCTATGTGAATGTGCCTTAGGCATACTGCAAGGAGGCATGAGGACTGTAGATGTGGCCAGGGCAATCAATTGCAATGTCCGTACTGTGACACGCCTAAGACAGTGCTACAGGGAGACAGGACGGACAGCTGATCGTCCTCGCAGTGACAGACCACGTGTAACAACACCTGCACAGGATCGGTACATCCGAACATCGCACCTGCGGGACAGGTACAGGAAGGCAACAACAGCTGCCTGAGTAACACCAGGAATGCACAATCCCTCCATCAGTTCTCAGACCGCAATAGGCTGAGAGAGGCTGGACTGAGGGCTTGTAGGCCTGTTGTAAGGCAGGTCCTCACCAGACATCACGGCAACGACGTTGCCTATGGGCACAAACCCACCGTCGCTGGACCAGACAGAACCTGCAAAAAAGTGCCTTTCACTGACGAGTCACGGTTTTGTCTCACCAGGGGTGATGGTCGGATTCGAGTTTATTGTCGAAGGAATGGACGTTACACCGAGGCCTGTACTCTGGAGCGGGATCGATTTGGCGGTGGAGAGTCCTTCATGGTCTGGGGAGGTATCTCACAGCATCATCAGACTGAGCTTGTTGTCATTGCAGGCAATCTCAACGCTGTGAGGGAAGACATCCTCCCCCCTCATGTGGTACCATTCCTGCAGGCTCATCCTGACATGACCCTCCAGCATGACAATGCCACCAGCCATACTGCTCGTTCTGTGCGTGATTTCCTGCAAGACAGGAATATCAGTGTTCTGCCATGGCCATCGAAGAGCCCGAATCTCAATCCCATTGAGCAAGTCTGGGACCTGTTGGATCGGAGGGTGAGGGCTAGGGCCATTCCCCCCAGAAATGTCTGGTAACTTGCAGGTGCCTTGGTGGAAGAGTGGGGTAACATCTCACAGCAAGAACTGGCAAATCTGGTGCAGTCCATGAGGAGGAGATGCACTGCAGAACTTAATGCAGCTGGTGGCCACACCAACTACTGACTGTTACTTTTGATTTTGACCCCCCCTTTGTTCAGGGACACATTATTCAAATTCTGTGGAACTTGTTCAGTTTATGTCTCAGTTTTTGAACCTTGTTATGTTCATACAAATACTTACACATGTTAAGTGTGCTGAAAATAAATGCAGTTGACAGTGAGAGGATGTTTCTTTTTTTGCTGAGTTTAGATATGTGCTGTGTTATAAATGCATAAGGATCTAATGTTGAATTTTCCCTCAGATGTCAAGGAGTCTGACTTCGTGGACCACAGTGGGACATTTGGTGACATAGAAGAAATGAAGGCAGGAGGAAATTTGGAGGGATTGTTGGCTGATTTAAAACTTAACGTGGCCTTAAAATACTCTAACGAACAAGAGTCGTCCTTTGGCAGACTGAAGAAAGAGGAGGTGAAAGTGAAGGAGGTGGTTAACTACTCGAAAGACAAGTGAGTTGCCCTATACTGTACATACACTGATTGTACAAAACATTAAGAACACCTGCTCTTTCCATCACAGACTAACAAGGTGAATCCAGGTGAAAGCTATGATCCCTTATTGATGTTACTTGTTACATCCACTTCGTCAGTGGTGCTGAAGGGGAGGAGACAGGTTAAGAAGGATTTTTAAGTCTTAAGACAATTGACACATGGATTGTGTACACTAGCAGTTAAGTGTTTTAGAACACCTACTCATTCAAGGTTTTTATTTTATTTTACTATTTTCTACATTGTAGAATAATAGTGAAGACATCGTAACTATGAAATAACACATATGGAAGCATATAGTAACCAAAAAATTGTAAAACAAATCCAAATATATTTTATATATCTGACATTCTTCAAATTGCCACCATTTGCCCTGATGACAGCTTTACATACTCTTGGCATTCTCCCAACCAGCTTCATGAGGTTGTCACCAGGAATGCATTTCAATGAACAGGTGTGCCTTTTTAAAAGTTAATTTGTGGAATTAGTATGATATGTATTGTTACTTAAGAAAACAAAACAAAAAGAGGGTGGGATGGAGGACGTATAACACGAACGCCTAGCAACCCAAAGGTTGTGTGTTTCAATCATATCATGGACAAATTTGACATTTGAGCTAAATTAGAACATTTGAAAACCACCTCCTATTTAAATTTCTAGCAACTTAAAATGTACGCATCAAATCACATCATGGACAACTTTAGCTAATTAGCCATTTTGCAACTGCTTACTTTCTTTTAGCTACTTTGCAACTACTTAGCATGTGAGCTAACACTTCTCCTAGCCCTAACTCTTAACTCTAACCTTAACCTCTAACCCTAACCTTAATCCCTAAACCACTAGCGCCTAGCTAACATTGCACACCTAGCCACAACAAAGTGAAATTCGTAACATATCATACGTATTGCAAATTCATTACATATTTTACGAATTGCAATTAGTAACATATCATACGAATAGTATTTCGTAACATATCATACGAAATGAATGATGAACATCCACAAATGAATACATACGAAACGTAACATATTACACTAAATGGAGAGAGACAGATTTACGTTCACTTCGGTCCATGAGTCCAGGTTGGTATGTTAACTACAATCATACGGTTCACCAGCCCAAGGAGTCCAGGTTGGTATGTTAACTACAATCATACGGTTCATGTCCTTGTTATATTATTTTAATGAGTGATTTACAAGGTGGGAACACTAATGACATGAAACTTAGGGACACATCATATTTGTTATAAAAAGTATTTTAATAGCCTTCTTGGTTTTTATTGATCTATACAATATCAACGAAAACACTTATAATGTCTAATTATTTTTCATTTTAGGGCTGTACTCAATCCGCATCATGGAAATTCAGCTTTACAGTGTGATTGACATGTAAAGGCATTTTGTTATTTTAAGTTGTAAAAAATGTATTTGGCAGAGACAGCATTCACGTTAAGCACTGCATATGTCGGCTCAAAGAGAAATTACCTTTAAAAGTCTAACGCTTCAGTGTTACACATTGAAGAGAGCCTTTAATCTCTCTGGGGTAGGCGGGACTCTTGTGTCCCACATGGCCAATAGCCAGGGAAAATGCAGAGCGCCAAATTCAAATATATTTCTATAAAAATCAAGCTTTCATTAAATTACACATGCAAATTAAAGCTACACTCTGTTGTGAATCCAGCCAACATGTCAGATTTCAAAAAGGCTATTCGGCGAAAGCATAAGATGCTGATGATCTGATGATAGCACAAAGGTAAACAATGAGAGAGTAGCATATTTCAACTCTGCAGGCGCGACACAAAACGCAGAAATAAAATATAAATCATGCCTTACCTTTGACGAGCTTCTTTTGTTGGCACTCCAATATGTCCCATAAACATCACAAATGGTCCTTTTGTTTGATTAATTCCGTCGATATATATCCAAAATGTCCATTTATTTGTCGTATTTGATCCAGAAAAACACCGCTTCCAACTTACGCAACGTCGCTACAAAATATCTCAAAGGTTACCTGTAAACTTTGCCAAAACATTTCAAACTACTTTTGTAATACAACTTTAGGTATTTCTAAACGTATATAATCGATTAAATTGAAGACGGGATGATCTGTGTTCAATACAGGAGCAAAACAAACTGACGCTACTTTTCTGGTTACCAGCCTCTATCAAAAGGTACACATGAAGTGACTCTCGTTCTGAGCTATGGTACTTCTTCATTACACAAAGGAAAAACCTCAACCAATTGCTACAAACTGGTGACATCCAGTGGAAGCGGTAGGAATGGCAGGAAAGTCGATTAGAATTCTGGATTCCCCATGAAACCGTATTGAAAAGACAGTGACCTCAAAAAAAAAGAACATCTGAATGGTTTGTCCTCGGGGTTTCGCCTGCTAAATAAGTTATGTTATACTCACAGACATGATTCAAACAGTTTTATAAACTTCAGAGTGTTTTCTATCCAATAATAATAATAATATGCATATATTAGGATCTGGGACAGAGTAGGAGGCAGTTCAATTTGGGCACACTATTTATCCAAAAGTGAAAATGCTGCCCCTTACCCAAACAGTGTTTTTCATGGTTGTAAAGGCGAGGGACGTAAAATACATGCAGTTCAAGAATAACCCTCTAGTAAGAAGCACAGCTAATAGCTTTAAATAATATTTCCTTGCCCACTGTGTATTTTGTATCATTTATTTGGGTCCTTCCTGCAGACGCCTGGACATGACCCACCCTGTGATCAAGCAGACCCGGGAGAAGCCCAGGGCAATATTAGGGGTGTTGACGGAAAGGATTATGACATCACAACCTTGCCAGGTCACAAACAAAGTCCGGAAGCATGGCAATGCAGGAGCCAACATGAGCGCCTGCGTGGCCCTGAGCGGGAAGGTAGGAAGAAAGCTTACCAAGCTTTCTATTGAAGTGAATGATGTTGTCATCATATTTGAGTGGAAAATCATTCATAATGTATAATTGACAACACAGATTTAGATTTTCTGTTGTAAAATAGATTTTTAATCTCAATAATCTCACTTTATGATAAATGAAATAAATGTCAGGAGCATATTGACAGATCACAGATGTCTGTTCAGGAGTGATGAATGCTGTACCCCTGGATTCCCACATAGATCATTTCCTGTTTTTATCATTAGAACCACTTCCTGAAGATGTAATGGTGCAGTATAGATGACTGTCTGGGTTAGAATCTGGGTCATCTGGGCACCAAACGTCTCTGACTGATTTGACATTTCCTCCACAGGACTCTATGAAGCAGAGCGGCAGTACTCAGACAGATAGTGATGTGTCACTGAAGATTCCTGAATATACTGTCGTGGCCTACAGTCTGATTGAACTCTACGTCAAATGCAATGGACAGTTTGGTGAGGAAGTGTATGGTTTGTCAATGTCCCAGGTATAGCTGCATGGTTAAGTACCATGGTAAAGTACACAGCCAGCGTCTATGTTCCTCAGTGTATTTAGTATATCCCACTGTATTTAGTATATCCCACTGTATTTAGTATAGCCACTGTATTTAGTACAGCCACTGTATTTAGTACAGCCACTGTATTTAGTATTTATCATTTAGTATTTAGTATTTAGTATAGCCACTGTATTTAGTATAGCCACTGTATTTACTGTATTTAGTATATCCCACTGTATTTAGTATATCCCACTGTATTTAGTATAGCCACTGTATTTAGTACAGCCACTGTATTTAGTACAGCCACTGTATTTAGTATAGCCACTGTATTTAGTATATCCACTGTATTTAGTATATCCACTGTATTTAGTATATCCCACTGTATTTAGTATATCCACTGTATTTAGTATAGCCACTGTATTTAGTATAGCCACTGTATTTAGTATAGCCACTGTATTTAGTACAGCCACTGTATTTAGTATAGCCACTGTATTTAGTATAGCCACTGTATTTAGTATAGCCACTGTATTTAGTATAGCCACTGTATTTAGTATAGCCACTGTATCTGTCTGTGTGTTACTGGTTATGATTGTTGTCTGCTCTTGTCCACAGAGCTGTGCCTCTTCTCCAACAATGGGGGCTTTGAAAAGGTTAGGTCAAAGGATGACATTGAAGAGGATGGAATTATGGACCTGAGAGGCAACTTTGATGCCAACAGCCACTTAAATCTGAACGAAGGTAATAATGCCAGTGGAGGGTAATGTCTCCTGTTTAGCGGTCAACATGTAGTCTACTGAATAGAACGTCTGGTCAACATGTAATGTAGTCTACTGAATGGAACGTCTGGTCAACATGTAGTCTACTGAATGGAACGTCTGGTCAACATGTAGTCTACTGAATGGAATGGCTGGTCAACATGTAGTCTACTGAATGGAATGGCTGGTCAACATGTAGTCTACTGAATGGAACGTCTGATCAACATGTAGTCTACTGAATGGAACGTCTGGTCAACATGTAGTCTACTGAATGGAATGTCTGGTCAACATGTAGTCTACTGAATGGAATGTCTGGTCAACATGTAGTCTACTGAATAGAACGTCTGGTCAACATGTAATGTAGTCTACTGAATGGAACGTCTGGTCAACATGTAATGTAGTCTACTGAATGGAACGTCTGGTCAACATGTAGTCTACTGAATGGAATGTCTGGTCAACATGTAGTCTACTGAATAGAACGTCTGGTCAACATGTAATGTAGTCTACTGAATGGAACGTCTGGTCAACATGTAATGTAGTCTACTGATGGAACAACATGTAATGTCTACTGAATGGAACGTCTGGTCAACATGTAGTCTACTGAATGGAATGTCTGGTCAACATGTAGTCTACTGAATGGAATGTCTGGTCAACATGTAGTCTACTGAATGGAATGTCTGGTCAACATGTAGTCTACTGAATAGAACGTCTGGTCAACATGTAATGTAGTCTACTGAATGGAACGTCTGGTCAACATGTAGTCTACTGAATGGAATGTCTGGTCAACATGTAGTCTACTGAATGGAATGTCTGGTCAACATGTAGTCTACTGAATGGAATGTCTGGTCAACATGTCTGGTCTGGTCAACATGTAGTCTACTGAATTGAACATCTGGTCAACATGTAGTCTACTGAATGGAATGTCTGGTCAACATGTAGTCTACTGAATGGAATGTCTGGTCAACATGTAGTCTACTGAATTGAACATCTGGTCAACATGTAGTCTACTGAATGGAATGTCTGGTCAACATGTAGTCTACTGAATGGAATGTCTGGTCAACATGTAGTCTACTGAATGGAACATCTGGTCAACATGTAGACTACTAAATGGAACATCTGGTCAACATGTAGTCTACTGAATGTATTGTCTGGTCAACATGTAGTCTACTGAATGGAACGTCTGGTCAACATGTAGTCTGCTGAATGGAACATCTGGTCAACATGTAGTCTACTGAATGGAATGTCTGATCAAAGCTGAGAGAGGGGTTAAAGCTGAGAGAGGGGCTGCCACCAAGCTGAAGTTCTTGATGAACTTGCGGTAAAAGTTAGTGAAGCCCAGGAAACGCTGAACTTCCTTAATGGATTTGGGGGTGGGCCAATCCGCTACCGCCCCTACCTTCCTGGGGTCCATTTGGACTCGACCGGGTTCCACTACAAATCCCAGGAATTGTACTCGGGATGAATGGAATTCACATTTTTCCGGCTTAACGTACAGCTGTCTAGGAGGCGTTTGAGTACTTGTCTGACATGCTTTGTGTGTTCTTGAAGAGAGCTCGAAAAGATGAGGATGTCATCCAAGTAAACAAACACAAATATGTTAAGCATATCCCTAAGCACATTGTTTATGAGCGCTTGGAAAACCGCTGGGGCGTTGGTCAGGCAGAAGGGCATCACCAAGTATTCATAGTGACCAGTAGGCGTGTTGAAAGCGGTCTTCCACTCGTCACCAGGTCTGATCCGCACAAGATGGTATGCGTTCCGCAGGTCAAGCTTAATGAAAACAACTGCTTCCTGGAGCAGCTCGAAGGCTGTGGCCATAAGGGGTAGCGGGTAACGGTTATGGACAGTTATGGCATTGAGTACCCGGTAGTCGATGCAAGGACGTAATCCACTGTCTTTCTTGGCCACAAAGAAAAACCCTGCTCCCGCCGGGGAGGTGGATGGACGCATGAGGCCTGCTTCCAGAGCGTCCTTGATGTAGGTATCCATAGCAGCTCGTTCGGGTGGAGATAGGGAAAAGATCCGACCCCTGGGGGTCAAGTACCCGGAAACAGTTCGATGGGGCAATCATAAGGTCTATGGGGTGGTAGCATGGTGGCTCTCTGTTTGCTAAATACCAGTTTGAGGTCATGGTAACACTCGGGAACTCGGGTCAGGTCGATGGATTCTAAAGACTCGGGAGTAGAATTCGGGGAATTCGGGAAAATACAAGTAGCTTGGCACGTAGGACCCCACTGCTTGATAGTGCCCACAGACCAGTCGATGTGAGGGTTATAGCTGTGAAGCCAGGGGTATCCAAGGACGAGAGGGAACTCGGAACAGGAGATCAAATGAAAGTTCATCAATTCCTGGTGTTGTGAAACTGAAAGTCGCAAGGAGGTAGTGACATGAGTGACAAGTCCAGATCCCAAAGGGCTCCCATCCAATGTAGTAAACCTCATGGGGTCACTTAGAGGTTCAGAGGGAACACCATTCTCCTTCGCCCAGACACCATCCATGAAGTTACCTGCGGAGTCTACCAAGGCTTGAAAGTGACGCTTGTGGTTGTCCCAGGAAAGGGTGACTGGAATGAGCAGACGGGAGTTGGACGGATGGGAGGAGGTTATGTTTCCCGTTACAGTTCCCCCCGGTCTGTACGGGACAGAGCGTTTCCCTGGAGCCCGGGACACGTGGAACGGAAATGGCCCGGTTTGCCGCAATATAGACAGCGTCGCTCCTCATCCGGCGGTCTCTCTCAGCCTGGGAGATGCGTCCAATCTGTATGGGTTCCGGTGGAGCCAGCGAGGATAAAGGTGGGGACTCGGAGCTGGGACTGATAGGGGCTAGAGGTCTACGGTTGAGTTCTCTCTCAGACGCTGGTCAATGCGTGAGGCCAACTTGATCAGGGACTCGAGATTGTCCGGTGGTTCCCGAGTGGCCAGTTCATCTTGGATAGTGTCGCAAAGGCCTTTCAGAAAGCACACCGTGAGCGCCTCGTTGTTCCAGCCACTCGCTGCTGCCACCATGCGGAACTGGATGGCATAGTCCGTCACGCTGCGCCGACCTTGGTGGAGAGTCAGGAGCTGTTTGGCTGAGTCAGGACCACTGCTTGGGCCTTGAAACACTTGTTTGAATTCCACAGCAAAGGCAGAGTAGCTGGCACAGCAGGAACTATGGGCATCCCACACAGCAGTAGCCCAGGCCAGGGCTTTTTCCAACAGCAGGGTGATGATATATGCGATCTTAGACCGGTCGGTGGGGAACGATGAGGGTTGCAGCTCGAAGGAGAGAGAACATTGGGTGAGAAACCCTTTACAAGCACTTGGATCACCTGAGAACCGTTGGGGAGGTGGAAGATGAGGTTCAGCCAGAGGGTTAACTGCCATGGGTACGTGAATCTGAGGTACTGGGACGGGAACTGTTGCCGGGGTAAGTCGATCAGATATCTGCTTTATGGAAGTCAGCATCTCCGACAGAAGATGAGAATGTCTAGCCATTAAGGCCTCTTGCTGAACCAGGGCGGCTTCATGGCGTTGGACAGTCTCCTGGTGGTGGGACAGCATGGCAACAAGGTCCTGGGAACTGGCTGCCTCTGGGTTCATTTTTGGCTCTGTGTTTCTGTCAGGACCCGGTTACGAACCCGGGTCTCCGGAGTGAGAAACAGTCACTTAACCAACTGAGCCACGAATAGTTGGCAGAACCCAGAAGATGAGGCAGACACAGCAGTACTTAAGATGGTGTATTTAATGAAGTAAAAAGTGAAGTTCTTCAGGAAAACATGTAACTCCACAACCTCAAAAGGAATTCCACAAGAACAAAGGTAATCCTCCAAGACAAAAAAGGTAAATCCACAAGGTGGAAGGTATAGCACAAAAAGCCTCAAAAAATACTCAAAAACAAACAAACAAGAACAAAAAACAGAATTCCACAAGAGAGTCCACCGGGATCAACAAGAGTTCACAGAGTACTAGGGCTGGGTGCTAACATACAAACACAGAGCAAAGGACTGAGGAAAACAAAGGGTTTAAATACAATCAGGGGAAACGAGGCACAGGTGCAAATAATAATGGGGATCAAGGGAAAACAAAAGGTCAAAAGGCACAATGGGGGCATCTAGTGACCAAAAACCGGAACAACCCTGGCCAAATCCTGACACATGTAGTCTACTGAATTGAACATCTGGTAAACATGTAATGTAGTCTACTGAATGGAAAGTCTGATCAACATGCAGTCTACTGAATGGAATGTCTGGTCAACATGTAGTCTACTGAATGGAACGAATCTGGTCAACATGTAGTCTACTGAATGGAATGTCTGGTCAACATGCAGTCTACTGAATGGAACGTCTGGTCAACATGCAGTCTACTGAATGGAATGTCTGATCAACATGTAATGTAGTCTACTGAATGGAATGTCTGGTCAACATGCAGTCTACTGAATGGAATGTCTGGTCAACATGCAGTCTACTGAATGGAATGTCTGGTCAAATGGAATGTCAACATGTAATGTACTGAATGGAACGTCTGGTCAACATGTAGTCTACAGAAGTGAACATCTGGTCAACATGTAGTCTACTGAATGGAACGTCTGGTCAGCATGTAGTCTACAGAAGTGAACATCTGGTCAACATGTAGTCTGCTGAATGGAATGTTACATTTTTAAATTGTTCTCTTTGATTAGTAATTATGAAGTTACCACACTGTTGATCACACTTTGACAAAGTAACATGGTCTGTCTGTTGTTTGTGTGTTTATAGAACTGGAGAAACTGAGTCGTCATTTCCAGCTGCTGTCAGTCCTGCCAGCAGCCAAACGCTCCTCTCTACTCCAGCTCCTCAAGACAACCATGGAGGACAGAGAGACAGTCAGTGTGCTGGAGAGTGTGGTGAGTGAGACGTACAGAAACAGGGCACAAACACACACACACACACACACACACACACACACACACACACACACACACACACACACACACACACACACACACACAATGTAGACAAACACACAATGTAGACACACAAACACACACGCACACACAATGTAGACACACACACACAATGTAGACACGCAAACACACACGCACACACAATGTAGACACACACACACACACAATGTAGACACGCAAACACACACGCACACAATGTAGACACACAAGCACACACACAATGTAGACACACAAGCACACACACAATGTAGACACACAAGCACACACACAATGTAGACACACACACACACAATGTAGACACACACACACACAATGTAGACACACACACACACACAATGTAGACAAACACACACACACAATGTAGACACACACACACACACACAATGTAGACACACACACACACAATGTAGACACACACACACACACACAATGCAGACACACACACACACACACACACACACACACACAATGTAGACACACACACACACACACAATGTAGACACACACACACACACAATGTAGACACACACACACACAACTAATGGCAGGAATGAATATCTCACCCTGAATATCTGTAACATTCTCACTGTCTTTCATATTCTATCTCTCTCTTTTGTCACAGCTGGATCAGTTGTGTGAAGGTGAGACTCCTGACCTGGGTGACCTGGAAGAGTCTGAGAGGGAGACAGTCCAGGCCATACTGGATCTTGTAGACCAATGTGTTGGGAAGGATGAGGAAGAGATCAGATCTTCACTTCTCAGTGCCGTCCACCTCATTGTCAGTGCCATGGACGGTGAGATAGAGAGCAGTTTTCACAGGATTCTCCAGTTATTATTTGATCAGTTCCTGGGAAACTAGGTTCACTACTGTGTGTGTATATTTATGTGTATATTTATGTGTGTATGTTTATTTATTCAGGAATGACAGATGAGGGTCTCTCTGTGTTGGGATCCTGTTGCAGTCATCCAGTCTTACAGGCTCTGCAGATCCTGGTGAGTTCACACCTGCTTGATTGAGCCTCCAGTCCTATATGGCCTTTTAGAAAAGAGTGCATTTAACATTTTAACATTTAAGTCATTTAGCAGACGCTCTTATCCAGAGCGACTTACAAATTGGTGCATTCACCTTATGACATCCAGTGGAACAGTCACTTTACAATAGTTCTCCTGTTCTCCTTGTCCTCCAGGTGCAGCATGTGGCAGCAGGGAGTGGGGAGACCCTCTCTCTGAGAGATGCAGGTCTGGCTGTTCTGACTGAGGAGGAGCTGTATCAGAGGACAGAGCGTCTCTTTGCCCTCTCTAATGTGGAACTTACCAGATTGAATGAGGACGCAGAATTCACAGTGACTTCAGTTATCTGCCCTGGACACCTTCTTCTTGTCATGAGTATCGCTGTGAATGGCCTGGCCTCTTTAGGATAGATTGAGCCAAATAGAAACATTCCTTGTGCTACAAAGTGGATATATGAACTGCACCGCCAGGGATGAATTTCAGAAATGTCACATTTGATAACATATTGTTGATGATTGCAAAGCGACAGGAGTAAAACATATCAAAAACAAGATAATGCACGTGTGTGAAGAAAAATGTACAAAATAATATTCCCACTACTGTACATTAATTAATGACACATTCCTACGTCATATTTCCGTGTTAATGGCTTTTCATCAAAACGCAGTTGTATTTACTTCTGCCAGATGCCTTTAATGACGTTTTTGCCCATTGAAGACCGTTCAAAAAGTGTACAAAATTCAAAAACTACAAGGCTATTTTCAGAGTCACTTGCATAGCTTATTGTTGTTATAATGCTTTTTTTAATGTATTGTTAGGAAGCCCATGACCAGACTCGTTATGTAATTACATGGTCTGTAACCAGGGGTCCCTAGGCCTAATTACATGGTCTGTAACCAGACTCGTTATGTCTAGGGGTCCTAGGCCTAATTACATGGTCTGTAACCAGACCTCGTTATGTCTAGGGGTCCTAGGCCTGGTCTGTAACCAGACTCATTATGTCTAGGGGTCCTAGGCCTAATTACATGGTCTGTAACCATACTCGTTATGTCTAGGGGTCCTAGGCCTAATTACATGGTCTGTAACCATACTCGTTATGTCTAGGGGTCCTAGGCCTAATTACATGGTCTGTAACCTGACTCGTTATGTCTAGGGGCCCTAGGCCTAATTACATGGTCTGTAACCTGACTCGTTATGTCTAGGGTCCTAGGCCTAATTACATGGTCTGTAACCTGACTCGTTATGTCTAGGGGCCCTAGGCCTAATTACATGGTCTGTAACCTGACTCGTTATGTCTAGGGGTCCTAGGCCTAATTACATGGTCTGTAACCTGACTCGTTATGTCTAGGGGTCCTAGGCCTAATTACATGGTCTGTAACCTGACTCGTTATGTCTAGGGGTCCTAGGCCTAATTACATGGTCTGTAACCATACTCGTTATGTCTAGGGGTCCTAGGCCTAATTACATGGTCTGTAACCTGACTCGTTATGTCTAGGGGTCCTAGGCCTAATTACATGGTCTGTAACC